>NC_136071.1:101775218-102070218 GCF_964261635.1 Lissotriton helveticus | reverse complement strand
CCATCATGCACCATAGGTGACAGTTAGGTCAGTTCTTTTGGACGGCGTATAACAGTGTGATAACAGCATGGGTAACATGTAAAATAGACAGTCCTGGTATTCGTCCGGGGAGGAGGGTGGGTTGCTTATGACTTTGATGAGTATACCCCTGGAAGAGAACTAGGATTACAGGTAAGTAACTTATCCTTCTCTTCCAGGGGATACTCATCAATAGTCATAAGCACTGAATAGAATAGCAAGCCCATCCCAAACCCTGCGGGCGAATACCAGTCTCTCCAAACAGTATACTAATAAATATTACCCGAACAAATTCCTCAGGGATGCTTGACAAACCTGAGCATCCGCCTGAGTATCAGAATCAAGGCAGTAATGGCGTGCAAAGGTAGGAACCGAACGCCACGTAGCTGCCTTACAAATTTCATGAATTGGAACATTTTTAAGCATTGCTATCGTAGCAGCTTTTCCTCTAGTGGATTGCGCTCTCGGCTTGCCTGGGAGCTGCTTCCCTGCCAACTGATAAGATAACATAATACGTGACAAAATCCATCTAGAAATTGACCTCTTAGATGCAGGCAAGCCTGTATTCAGAGGACCGTAGTTCACAAACAAATGATCAGACTCCCGAACACTTGGTTTTATCAAGATAAAATTTCAGAACTCTTTTTAAATCCAACGAGTGTAGAGCTTTCTCAGCTGGAGTGTTCGGGTTAGCAAAGAACGTAGGCAGTGTGACTGACTGGTTAATGTGAAAATCCGAGACTACCTTAGGAAGGAATCTCGGATGAGTCCGAAGCACCACTCTATTCGCATGGAAAACGAGATAAGGTTCTGTAAAACAAAAAGCCTGTATCTCGCTCACCCTGCGCGCAGAAGTGATAGCCACTAGGAAGGCCGCCTTCCACGACAGATGTTGAAAGGACGCCTTATGAATAGGTTCGAATGGAGGACCCATCAATTTGGACCAAACCACGTTAAGCTCCCAGGGAGGAGAGGGCGCCCTCACAGGAGGATAAACTTTCTTGAGACCCTCCAGAAAATCCATCACAACTGGCATTTGAAAGAAAGAAACCTGAGTGGGGGACCTTCGATATGCTGTTACTGCTGCCAGATGGACTTTTATGGAAGAATACTGTGAACCTGCTTTGGCCAAAGAAAGTAAGTATGGTAACAGTACCTGTTCTTGACCTCGAATAGGGTCATGACCTTCAGCAGTGCAACACATGAAAAAACGCTTCCACTTGAAAGCGTACGACTTTCTTGTAGAAGCTCTCCTCGCCTCTCTTAAAATGTGCATACAGTCCTGTGAGAGGCCTAAATGTCCGTATTGGACGAACTCAGGAGCCACAATGCTAGCTTCAGGGACGGTAGGTTGGGATGGAACACCCTGCCGTTCGCTCTGTTCAGCAGATCCGGATGGCAAGGCAGCCTCCTGTGCGGTACTTTGGACAGGTGCAGGAGGTCCGGGTACCACCATTGGCGAGGCCAATCTGGAGCCACCAGGATCATGTCTGTCTTGGACCTGTACAGCTTCTTGATCACCAAGGGAATGAGTGGAATCCGTGGATAAGCGTAGAGTAATGTCTCTGACCAGTCTATCCACAGAGCATTCCCCTTGGACCCTTGTTGTGGGTACCTGGATGCGAAGACGCAGCATTTTGCGTTTTCGGCGTACGCAAAGAGATCGATTTCTGGTGTCCCCCAGGCCTGGAAGGTGTCTTGTACCACTTCTTCTTTTAAGACCCAGTCGTGTGCTTCTGCGAAGTGTCTGCTTAGGTTGTCTGCTTGGATGTTGAGGACACCCGGCAGATGAACCGCCGATATTTTCATGTCTCGAGCCAGAAGCCACTTGCAGATTGCTTGCGCTTCCAGCGACAGAGGTCTGGATCTCGTTCCGCCCTGCTTGTTCAGATAGTACATCGTTGTTGTGTTGTCCGTTTGAACAAGCAGAGAGGACGTTTTGATTGCGGGAAAGAAAGCTTTGAGAGCAAGGTGTACAGCTCTGAGTTCCAACATGTTTATGTGATACAGACGCTCTTTGTCTGACCACACTCCTTGAATCTGAAGCGAACCCAGATGAGCGCCCCATCCCTGAAGGGACGCATCTGTCACCAGCGATTGTCTTGGCATGTCCTCCTGGAAAGGAACTCCCACTACCAGATGACTCCGATGCATCCACCATTGGATGGAAATCTGAACCGATAAAGGTAGTGACAGTTTGTCCTCCCAACGATTGGAAAACTGGGACCACTGATCCTCCAGGGACTGCTGTAGAGGTCTCATGTGCAACCTGGCGTTTGGAACGAGGAAAATGCATGAGGCCATAGACCCTAGAAGGGAGGAGATCTGCCTGGCTGTGGGCCGAAGAGTCTTCAGGAGAGTCTGACACTTTAGGAGAATGGAGGATAGTCTCTCCTCCTAAGGATACGCTTTTGCGTCGTCCGAATCCAGAAGTGCGCCCAGATAGTGTATCCTCTGTGTTGGATTGAGGATGGACTTTTTGAAGTTTACATGTAGACCGAGTCTCCGCAGCTGGTGAATGCAGAACGTGAGATGCTGCTGTATTAGAGCCGGGGACGCATTCTTTAGGAGCCAGTCGTCTAGGTAAGGGTAGACGAAAATGTGTCTCCTCCTCAGGAAAGCCGCTACTACTGCCATGCACTTTGAGAAGGTGCGAGGAGCTGACTTTAGCCCGAAGGGCAGGACTATGAATTGGAAGTGGTTTGATTGGACGCAAAACCTCTGGAATTTTCGATGCTTTGGGGAGATGGGAATGTGAAAGTAAGCATCTTGAAGATCTATGGAACACATCCAGTCCCCTTGATGCAGAAGTGGTATTATTTGATGTAACGCCAGCATTCTGAACTTTTCTTGCTGAATGAATTTGTTGAGACGTCTGAGATCTAGTATGGGCCTGAACTCCTTGTTTGGACCTTTCTTTAATACCAGAAAGTATCAGGAGTAGATCCCTTGTCGACGTTGGTACCTTGGGACCTCCTCGATGGCATTCTTTAGGAGTAAAGTAGACACCTCTTTCCTCAAAAGATGTAAACGATGAGTGACAGTCTTTTGAGGCGGAATGGAAGGTGGGGGGACTTGAATCTGATGGTATACCCATTCCGTACAATATTCAGAACCCATTTGTCTAGTGTGATCTTTGTCCACTCTTCCAGGCAAAAACGAACACTTCCCCCCACGGGAGTGGGTAACGGGGCCAGGGGAAGCAAAAGCTCACTGTTTTTGTTGTTGCTGCTTGTTACCAGGTGCGGACTGTCTGGAAATACCACCTCTTCCTCTACCAGGGCGACGCTGGGAGAACTGAGATCTTCCCTGATTTTGCTGTGATGACCATTGAGGGGTTTGAACCCTCTGCTGGTTCTGTCTCCGGTCGTAAAGGCGGTATTTTCCCTTAAAATCCTTCCTTTTATCCAGACCAACAGCTTTCACTGTATCCAACTCTGTTTTCATTCGTGACATCTCATCATCAGCATGAGATCCGAAGAGTGATGATCCGTTAAAAGGAAGATTAAGTATTCAGTGTTGTGCTTCAGGCTTAAGTCCTGTGAGCCTCAACCAAGCTGAGCGTCTGGCACAAAGTCCATGTGAGTACCCATGCGCAGATAGATCAGAAGCATCAGCGGCTGCACTGATCACTTGGTTAGCCACTAGCCCACCTTCGTGCAGGGTCTCAAGGAAGTCTTGCTTATCCTCCTTAGGGAGCTTTTCCGCGAAACGGGCCATGGAGTCCCATAGTGCACGGTCATAACGACCCAGCAGGGCCGAAGCACTGGCGACCCTCATGTAGGAAGCAGAGGTGGAACACATTCTCTTCCCCACCGAGTCCAAATCCTTACTGTCCTTATCCGGCGGCACAGAATATGACGCCGCTCCCGTTTGATTTTTACGTGCAGCTGACCCAATCACAGAATCAGGTGGTGGTTCTGCCCTCAGAAAGAAAGGATCATTGTCAGGAGCTTTATACTTCTTTAAGATCCGCAATGGCACCGCTCCCAACGCTGCTGGAGTTAAAAACTTGTGAAGAGCTGGCTCCAACAGACCTGGAACCAAAGGGAGAAGGGGCATAGAATTTGACTTTTGGTGCAGGGTTTCGAATATTACCGATGTGTTAGTAGTAGAGATCGGCATTTCGATGTGAAGTTTTGCTGCCCCACGGCAGAGGACCTCATTAAAGGTTATCACGTCATCAATTGGTGATATCCTACTCGGAGGGGATGAGGACAGCGTTGGAGAATAGTCCCTCGAGTTTGTGGACCTTGACGAGGAACTACGACTGCGTCTCTTTGAAGAACGGTGACGTGATGTTCTACTCCTGGGAGAGGGTGAGGATCGCCTTCTCGCTGATGGAGATTTCCTCGCAGGAGTACGCTCATGTCTCCTTGGAGAATGCCCCGACCGCCTTAAAGGTGATCTTGATCTTGACGCAGATCTTGGAAGGTTAATTATAGGTTACCTAGACCTGGAAGCAGACCTTGGAACATTAATTCTCCTTATCTTCCACTCTTTAATATCTCCCAGCCATCTTGGCGAGGTATTAGTCGCCGATTGAATTGGAGAAGGTGCTCTCGAGGGCTCTGGAGAGATCTGTACTATCTGAAGTCCAGGAGAGGACGAGGAACTCCTCGAGGACACAGCAGGAATGTTAGACCGGTCCTTAGACACCGTTCTAGGCCTCTTCGCTGCAGGAGTCGCCAACGGCGACCTCCTCGACGGCGATGGTCTCCTCGGCGTCGTGTGTCTCGACATCGAATGGCTGGCCCTCTTCGGCGTAGAAACCTGCGATGGGCGGTTCGACGTCATGGCACCTCTCGGCGGCGATCTTGACGTCAGCCCAGAGCCTCCCGGCAGCGACCGTCGACGTCGATGAGACGACATCGAGTCCCGACTTCTTGCCGTCGTAGGCGAGCCAGACCTGGACCGCCTACGTGCAGAAGGAGACCTTATCCTCTGTCTCTTCTCACCTTGCTTCGACGCCAACATCTTCTTCGACGGCAAAGGACGCTTCGACGTCGACTGGCGCCTCGACGGTGATTTTGACGCTGATTTGGAGCACAGAGGTACCTTGGAAGAAGATCTGTCCCTCGACGGAGCCGGAGACCGATGTTTCCTCTTCTCACCTTTGTCCTTGCGTTCTTTAGTATGAGAAGAAGCCTTTCTGGAACGAAATTCTTCTCTTCCACTTACTGATTCTCCTCTCTCATGAAGAGACTGCAGTTTGATCTTCGCCCTCTCCCTGAGGGTTCTGTTAGAATTTATTTATTTATTTTATTTAGTATTTTGTAGAGCGCGCAGCTACCTCCGACGGAGGTGTCCCGGCGCTGAAAACATTATCCCAGGAGGGTCGGGGGTGGGTGAAGAGTGGGGAGGATTTAGATCTGGGAGAAGAACCAGGTCTTTAGTTTTCTTCGGAACATGGGTTCTGATGTCAAGAATCTTAACTCTGTGGGCAGCTGATTCCAGAGTTTGGAGGTGACAACTGCGAGGGCCCTTCCACCCGTGCGAGCAAGACGAAAACGGGGGCATATCATGAGGCGGAGGTGGTTGGATCTGAGGTTACGTGGTGCCTGTGAAAACTTCATTCTGCGCCGTAGATATGTAGGGCCTCGGTCATTAAGGGCTCTGAAAGCCAGAGTTAAGGCTTTGAATTGGATCCGCAGTCTTACTGGAAGCCAGTGGAGTTTGATTAAGTGGGGTGAGATGGAGTGACGGTAAGGGATGTTATAAATCAGCCTGGCTGCTGCGTTCTGGACTCTCTGTAGTTGGTTAATGAGGTAGGAGGGAGCACCTACATACAAGCTATTAGCGTAGTCTAGGTGGGAAGTAATCAGGGCGTGGACTACTGTTTTCCGAGAGTCTAGTGGTAAGTAGGGGATGATTTTTTTTAGCATTCGTAGCTTCCCGAAGCAGGCGGAGGTAACTTTGCTGATTTGGGTTTTACAGGAGAGAGAGGTGTCAAATTGAAAGCCTAGGTTTCGGGCGGCTAGGGCTGGTGCTGGGGGCGGGTTGAGTTCGGATGGCCACCAGATGTTAGGAGGTAAGGGTGATTTTTGATTAAAAAATAAGACCTCAGTCTTGTCGGTATTGAGCTTTAGGTTGTTCTCAGACATCCAAGAGGCGATCCTCAGCATGCAATGGCGAAAGTTGTCGAAAGATTTTTCAGTGTGGTTTTTGAAAGAGAACACCAATTGGGTGTCGTCGGCGTAGAAGGTAACTTTAACGCCACATGATTCGACAACCTTTGCCAGCGGTTTGAGGTACACATTGAAGAGTAGCGGGCTTAGGGAAGAGCCCTGTGGAACTCCCCAAATCAGTGGTTTTATGGCAGAGAGAAAGGATCCCAGCCTCACTTGTTGGGTTCGGTTAGTGAGAAATGATTTTACCCATAAGAGGGGAGGCCCGCCGATACCTATCTCTTGCAGGCGAGTCAGAAGTTTGTCATGAGAGATGGTATCGAATGCCGCGGATAGGTCGAGGAGGACCAACATGGCCTCCTCTCCCCTATCCGTGCATTCCCGGATTGTCTCGGATACATCGAGTAGCGCTGACTCGGTGCTATAGCCTGGTCTGAAGCCTGATTGGGTGTCGTGAAACAAGGAGTTTGATTTAAGGTAACTCGATAGTTGTATTTGAACAACCTTCGAGTACTTTGGCGGGTTTGGGCAGAAGTGAGACGGGTCGGTAGTTACTTAGACAGTGAGGGTCTAAGCCTGCTTTTTTTTTAATTGGGACTAGCAGTGCGTGTTTCCAGGCAATGGGGACAACACTAGTAGTTAAGGAGGAGTTCCAGATTTCGAGTAAGGGGTTAATGATTAAGGGGGCAATTTCGTTCAGGATTAGGGCTGGGGCAGGATCCAGAGGAGAGCCTGATTTGCATTCCAAAAATAATTTCAAGGCATGTTCCTTAGTGAGTGGTTGGAATGCTGTGAAAGCATATTTGTAGTTCGTGTCAAGAACTTCAGTACTGTTAGGGCCGTTCTGAGGAATAGTCGCTGCGATGTTAGCTATTTTCTCTTCAAAAAAGTTAGATAGATTTTCACTCAGTGCTTGGGACATGGGTATTGGGGCAATTAGTGCGTTAGGCTGAGTGAAGTCTTTCACTATATTGAAGAGGGTTTTAGTCGAGTTTTTTGCTTCGGCAATGGTGTCAGAGAAGTAAGTGCTCATGGAGTGGTGTTTGAGTTTACGAAACTCTGTAAGGCCTTGTCGATAGAGTGCCTTGGCTGCTGGATCATAGTTCTGTCTCCACAGTCGTTCCAACTTTTTGCACTTGCTTCTGTGTGCCCTGAGTTCTAGAGTGAACCATGGTGCAGAAGGTTTTTGGTCTGCGGGAGGTAAGGGTATGCAATGGGGCAATTTTCTCTATTGCAGTTGTGAGGTCATTATTTAATGTACGCACCGCTGTGTCCAGATCGTCTGGCATCGGGTTAAGACTATTGAGGTATTTTTGCTCTAGGGTAGTTAAAGAGAGCTTGTGCCATTTTCTGCCTTGTGTTCTAATGGTGGACTCCTGTTTGATAGTTTGGGCAAGGGAGACCTCAAAAGGTATTAAGTAATGGTCGGACCATGTCAAAGGTAAAGGGGGAAGGGTTTTGAGTGTCTCGTGGTTTGAGAAAATAAGGTCAAGGGTATGCCCGGCGGTGTGAGTGGGGCCTTTTACCCTTTGTGATAGGTTTAGGTTTTGCATAGATTCTAGGATTTGATCGGCGCAGTTGCAGTTGCTAACATCCACATGATGGTTGAAGTCTCCCAGTACCATGAAATGAGGGTGTTTAAGGGAGAGATCTGCTGTGACTGCCAGTAGCTCTAGGTTGGCAGGTTGGAGAGTGTTAGGGGGGATGTAGGCCAAGATCCCAGAGGAGATGGCAGTAGTGGAGTCTGTGACTGAGAAGTGTAGAGCTTCTATAGGTTTGATTTTTGCAATTTTCCTGGAAGTAATTTTCAGATGATTCTTTAGGATCACAGCGATTCCTCCACCTAGTTTGGAGCCTTCGCGGTTGAGACCGGTAAAGCTGTAACCAGTAGGAATGGCTAGGGCGATGTCAGGGTTGGAGGAGTCTTTGATCCAGGTCTCAGTTAAAAATAATATGTCCCAGGATGTGGTGGACAGTAAAAGCCAGATGTCATTGGCGTGACCGGGTAGAGAGCGGCAATTCACTAATCCCATGGAGTAAGATTTGGTGAGAGGGGGTTGAGTGTCGACTGATTTGCGTGGACGAGTCCAGGCGGGGCATAGAGAAAAAGAACAGTTAGGGCATTTGTGAAGGAAAGGGCTGGGTAGGGGAAAGTTGCAAAGCGTAGGAGACGAGCAGGACGTTTTTCTTAGGTCTAGGAGCTGTGTTCTGGTCCATGTAAGTAACTGGGCAGGTGGAGAACTAACAGCATGGCTGGCCCTGGGCACGGGACTGGCGCGGACGGGCGCAGACGGGCTTGCCTTAGGCGCCCCCGCTGCGCTCGTCCGCTGCGCTTCCTGAAGTGACACATTTTTTATAGGTGCCGGAAGATGACCGGGGGGCGTGGCCTAAAAAGGGGCGTGGCCAGCGATCTCGCCAGTGATGGCAGCGGTGTGTTTGCCTCTACCCAGGGTCCCGTGACAGCGCTAGGTCCGCTGATGACAGGAGTGTGAGCCCCAAGAGAAGCAGGTGCTGCAACAGGTACAGATAAATACAGTTTTAAAAAGATAGCAGAGTTCGCCTACTCCCGGCTTTCCGCCTCAGGAGGAATGTTGTCTGGCGACGCTCGTAGTCAGCGTCCTTTAAGTAAAGTGGGTGGGGGGCGTGGCCTAAAAAGGGGCATGGCCAGCGATCTCGCCGGTGATGGGGGCGGTGTGTTTGTCTCTACCCAGGGTCCCGTGACAGCGCTAGGTCCGCTGATGACAGGAGTGTGAGCCCCAAGAGAAGCAGGTGCTGCAACAGGTACAGATAAATACAGTTTTAAAAAGATAGCAGAGTTCGCCTACTCCCGGCTTTCCGCCTCAGGAGGAATGTTGTCTGTAGAAAACTTGCTGCAGTGGTAGCATAGTTCTGGGTTTTGAGAAAAGGGTAAACAAGCAATACAGACCGAATGTGGGTCTGTTTTGGCCATTTTTTTTCCACAGGCCGGACACTTGACAAATAAGGCCGGCATTATGACTGGAAAAATAGGCAAAAACCAGGAAAAAATTGTTGATTTAGTCAAACAAAGACTAAAGACGTCGAGTGAAGATGAAAAAATTAGAGAAATACCAGAAAAAAGTGATAAAATATCACCAACTGGCGAGCTCAATGCTCCAGGATCCTCGCAGAAGGAGCCGGGAAAAAGAACTGACCTAACTGTCACCTGTAGTGCATGATGGGAGCCTGGAGGTCTTAAAGGCACGGCGCCAATTTTTCAGTTGTGACTATGCAGCCTATCTAGGCTGAATCTGCCTCTATGATCCTGCCTGTTTTATACCTTTGAAAATAAAGTTTGTGTGTTTCAAAGAAACCCAGGGAAGTTTTTTCTGTTCATGATCATATAATGTAATTTATTTGTCTTTATTTGGCAAATGTAAAAGTTTTACATGCAATAATGGCAGTTTTTGATCCTAGTATGGTGTATTTCAGGCTGCATATGTATATATATATATATATATATATATATATATATATATATATATATATATATATATATATATATATGTGTGTGTGTGTGTGTAGATATATGCATATTATTGGCTATTGCTCCGGGGTCCCGCACGTGGGCGGGACTATTCAGTGCTTATGACTATTGATGAGTATCCCCTGGAAGAGAACAGTGAGAACACTCCTACTCCCCGCGAGCAAAGACCGAACAACAAAGGAGTGTATCAAAAATACAAGAAGAGCAAGCATGTATCCACATTCACTGTAACCTAACTCGTGAATGAAACCACTTTTGGTTTTTCTGAAAGCCCTCACTCACCAACCTAGTTGGTGACATGCTTCATCATCGGGCCCCACCAGGAGTGGCTGAATGCCACCCTAGTGTGCTACAACACCAGTTTACTGCGGAGCTGGTTCAGAGATTGGTGAAGAGGGATATAAGTGAATTTAAAAATGTCCAATTAAGTAAAAAGAAAAGTGCTTTATTTATTTTGCCAATTGACCATAAGTAAAAACAAAAGTGTGGGATAAAGGACCAAAATAAAAGTCTATTTTTATCCCAAGAGTGTTGGTCAACATGTTTCTGCCTTTAAATGAACAGTTTGTCACGCTTTCGTCAGGACCAGTATGATGTGAGGAGGACCCCGGCGGAATGGGCGCGCTAAGGCCCACTGTAACCTGGGGTTACTAGTGTAAAAAAAATTCAAAACATTAGAAAGATTCCCTCAAACTTGGAGAGAAACCGAGTTTCTTCTGAAAAATGGACAGACAAACATATAAAAGACAAAGAAAAAGTTAAACAACAGGGTTATTTTAATATGCCTTAAATGAATGTCCACTTGAAAGTAACATGCTCAAGTGCTCAGTGGGGTGCTCTGGTAACCATAACAAAGACACGAGTGTCAGAACCATGGGTCTCAGACCCATGGTGCACGAGGTGTCAGCACCTTCCGTAAGAGACGTTACCCAGGATTTACTGTTTACATATTTTTGCCTGTTATAGCACCAGCCCGTGTTTTGAATCGGCTCGTTTTTAGACCACATACTAGTCAGTAGTTGTAATGAGTAGTTTTTAACGGGCATTTGCAAACACCCTGCTGCCCACGTTTTGGATTCTATATTGTTAGCACTCACGCCACTTGGCATGACGAGGGATTGCAGGCCTTAGACTTATTATGGGATCCATGTTAGTCGAATACGAGCACGAGTACACCAGTTCTGACACTCGTGTCTTTGTTATGGTTACCAGAGCACCCCGCTGAGCACTTGAGCACGTTACTTTCAAGTGGACATTCATTTAAGGCATATTAAAATAACCCTGTTGTTTTTCTTTTTCTTTGTCTTTTATATGTTTGTCTGTCCATTTTTTAGAATAAACTCGGTTTCTCTCCAAGTTTGAGGGAATCTATCTAGTGTTTTTTTTTTAAAACATATTTTATTGAATAAACATACCAGTACAATAGTGAGCATCGCGCCACACATTTCCATATCTTGCCGAATCGCCGCCCCCCCGTCGGGGAACATTGCGAGGATATAACTGCCCATGACTGCCATCGGAATAGCTTGTGGCGCGGGTGAACCCATTGTCCATTCGAAAAGTACTGTGCCCATAGGCCGTCAAGGTATCATTTTCAGAGATTACAAAACATACAAAATGCATATAGAACCAAGAACCTCCCCCCCCCCACCTCCTAAGGCTCAGTAACACAAAAAAATACAGCATAGTACATCATTGGCTTCAACCTGACCCTTCTGGCGTCGTCCATAGAATTACACATCATCAATCATTTTAACAAATGAACAAAGGAATCAACAAATTATCCTAATGAACATTTGTGTCACACAAGTCCAATCAAAATTAATGTAAGCCTAATACTCCTATTAAAATAATAGAGAGGATAAGTGCAAAATCAATTGAAACTGCAGAGATGGACTTGGTAGTCGACGTTTCGGTCTTCTTATTCGATTTTGAAAACCATCTTCAGGACTATGATAGTTACAATTTGACGGTGAACCCCTAGGCTTACATTAATTTTGATTGGACTTGTGTGACACAAATGTTCATTAGGATAATTTGTTGATTCCTTTGTTCATTTGTTAAAATGATTGATTCTTCATGATCTGTACCCTTGATTTTACTCTATGTATCAAGATATAAAGATAAAATTTCTTTGAATAAGAAAACTTCCCTGTGTTGTTGTTAAATCCTTTTTAATATACACATTTGTCAGTGAATTAACGACTTGGCAATTTGTTGTAGCTTTTAAGAATAATTGTTCAGACTCAAAATTAAGTTGGACCGGACAAACAATGAGATATATCTATGAAGTCTGAGCTCTGATAAGATAAACGAATAAAACCCTTGCAGGTATTTTTTCTTGTACATTTGCCCGAACCCGCAAGGGTAGATTGGGTTACCCGCCCCCTTTTTTCACATATGCCGTAATGGCACCTTAATCAGACCCTCCAGGATATCGCGAAATCGGCAGTTTTGTAAAAATGCCGCGATTTTTACAAAACTGCCCGCGAAATCCGGCACTTTCTATTGGCTCCGTGGCTCTCATCACCACGGAGCCAATAGAAAGGGTCAAGGGGTCTCTTAGGTCAGGCCCGTGCAGCATGTATACCCCCCCTCACCTCACCTGTGCCGCCTCACCTGCTCCTGCTGCTCCTTGAGCCTGACCCTCCCTCCCAGGATTATGCGGCTGCTTCTGCTTCTTCTCTTCAGACTTCTCTTCTGTCGGGTAAGGGAAAGTTAAAGTATTTGGGCCTCGGCCTCAGGTCCCGCCGCGTGCCCGGTGTGCGGCGGGCCCAGGGCCACATTCTGTGGGGGCCTGCCGCACATGGGGCACGCAGCAGGCCCCGGGGCATAATTTTTAAAAAAAAGTATTGAGCCTCGGGTCCTGCCGTGTGCCCGGTGTGCGGCGGGCCCAGAGCCACATTCTGTGGGGGCCCGCCGCACATGGGGCACGCGGCGGGCCCTGGGGGCATAATTATTTTTAAAAAGTATTGGGCCTCGGGTCCCGCCGCGTGCCCGGTGTGCGGCGGGCCCAGGGCCACATTCTGTGGGGGCCCGCCGCACATGGGGCACGCGGTGGGCCCCGGGGGCATATTTTTTTTTTTAAAAGGATTTGGCCTCGGGTCCCGAACAGCGTGCCCGGTGTGCGGCGGGCCCAGGGTCACATTCTGTGGGGGCCCGCCGCACATGGGGCACGCGGTGGGCATACATTTTTTTTTTTTAAAGTATTGGGCCTCAGATCCCGCCGCGTGCCCGGTGTGCGGCTGGCCCAGGGCCACATTCTGTGGGGGCCCGCCGTACATGGGGCACGCGGCGGGCCCCGGGGGCATATATTTTTTTAAAGTATTGGACCTCGGGTCCCGCCGCATGCCCGGTGTGCGGCAGGCCCAGGGGCCACATTCTGTGAGGGCCTGCCGCACATGGGGCACGCGGCGGGCCCCGGGGGGGCATACATTTTTTTTAAAGTATTGGGCCTCGGGTCCCGCCGCGTGCCCGGTGTGCGGCGGGCCCAGGGCCACATTCTGTGGGGGCCCGCCGCACATGGGGCATGCGTCGGGCCCCGGGGGCATAATTTTTTAAAAAAGTATTGGGCCTCGGGTCCCGAACAGCGTGCCCGGTGTGCGGCGGGCCAAGGGTCACATTCTGTGGGGGCCCGCCGCACATGGGGCACGCGGCGTACCCCGGGGGCATAATTTCTTTTAAAAAGTATTGGGCCTCGGGTCCCGCCGCGTGCCCGGTGTGCGGCGGGCCCAGGGCCACATTCTGTGGGGGCCCGCCGCACATGGGGCACGTGGCGGGCCCCGAGAGCATAATTTTTTTTTTAAGTATTGGGCCTCGGGTCCCGCCGCGTGCCCGGTTTGCGGCGGGTCCAGGGGCCACATTTTGTGGGGGCCCGCCGCACATGGGGCACGCGGTGGGCATACATTTTCCTTTTTTTAAGTATTGGGCCTCAGGTCCCGCTGCGTGCCCGGTGTGCGGGTGGCCCAGGGCCACATTCTGTGGGGGCCCGCCGCACATGGGGCACGCGGCGGGCCCCAGGGGCATAATTCTTTTTTAAAGTATTGGGCCTCGGGTCCCGCCGCGTGCCCGGTGTGCGGCGGGCCCAGGGCCACATTCTGTGGGGGCCCGCCGCACATGGGGCACGCGGGGGGACCCGGGGGCATAATTTTTTTTTTAAGTATTGGGCCTCGGGTCCCGCTGCGTGCCCGGTGAGCGGCGGGCCCAGGGCCACATTCTGTGGGGGCCCGCCGCACATGATGCACGCGGCTGGCCCCTGGGGCATAATTTTTTTTTTAAAGTATTGGGCCTCGGGTCCCGCCGCGTGCCCGGTGTGCGGCGGCCCAGGGCCACATTCTGTGGGGGCCCGCCGCACATGGGGCACGCGGCGGGCCCCAGGGGCATAATTCTTTTTTAAAGTATTGGGCCTCGGGTCCCGCCGCGTGCCCGGTGTGCGGCGGGCCCAGGGCCACATTCTGTGGGGGCCCGCCGCACATGGGGCACGCGGGGGGACCCGGGGGCATAATTTTTTTTTTAAGTATTGGGCCTCGGGTCCCGCCGCGTGCCCGGTGAGCGGCGGGCCCAGGGCCACATTCTGTGGGGGCCCGCCGCACATGATGCACGCGGCTGGCCCCTGGGGCATAATTTTTTTTTTAAAGTATTGGGCCTCGGGTGCCGCCGCGTGCCCGGTGTGCGGCGGGCCCAGGGCCACATTCTGTGGGGGTCCGCCGCACATGGGGCACGCGGCGGGCCCCGGGGGCATAATTTTTTTTTTAAGTATTGGGCCTCGGGTCCCTCCGCGTACTGTTGGGGGGGATCACTCTCACACTTCCTAGCTGTTAAGTTTGTGGTTCTGTACACTTCTGTGGAGTTTCATAATTCTTTATTTTGGTTCTTTTGCAGAGGCTCGGAGGAAAAAAATCTGCTGTTTCAAGAGCCAGAATTGGGCCGCCTGCTGCACAGTGCTGGTAAGTTTGGGGTTCTGTACACTTTTGGGGAGTTTCATAATTCTTTATTTTGGGTTTGGGTCTTTTGTAGTGTCTATGGGGAGAGTAACTGCTGTTTCAAGAGCCAGAATTGGGCCGCCTGCTGCACAGCGCTAGTAGGTTTGGGGTTCTGTACACTTCTGGGGAGTTTCATAATTCTTTATTTTGGTTCTTTTGCACAGTCTCGGAGGAAAAAAATCTGCTGTTTCAAGAGCCAGAATTGGGCCGCCTGCTGCACAGCGCTGGTAAGTTTGGGGTTCTGTACACTTCTGGGGAGTTTCATAATTCTTTATTTTGGGTTTGGGTCTTTTGTGGTGTCTATGGGGGAAGTAACTGCTGTTTCAAGAGCCAGAATTGGGCCGCCTGCTGCACAGCGCTGGTAAGTTTGAGGTTCTGTACACTTCTGGGGAGTTTCATAATTCTTTATTTTGGTTCTTCTGTAGAGTCTCGGAGGAAAAAATCTGCTGTTTCAAGAGCCAGAATTGGGCCGCCTGCTGCACAGCGCTGGTAAGTTTGGGGTTCTGTACACTTCTGGGGAGTTTCATAATTCTTTATTTTGGGTTTGGGTCTTTTGTGGTGTCTATGGGGGAAGTAACTGCTGTTTCAAGAGCCAGAATTGGGCTGCCTGCTGCACAGCGCTGGTAAGTTTGGGGTTCTGTACACTTCTGGGGAGTTTCATAATTCTTTATTTTGGTTCTTCTGCAGAGTCTCGGAGGAAAAAATCTGCTGTTTCAAGAGCCGGAATTGGGCCGCCTGCTGCACAGCGCTGGTAAGTTTGGGTTCTGTACACTTCTGGGGAGTTTCATAATTCTTTATTTTGGGTTTGGGTCTTTTGTAGTGTCTATGGGGGGAGTAACTGCTGCAGATAGCACTTGACTGGTCCTATTATTCTCCTCCCCTGAGTGGCAACGCCTAGCCTATGTGCTCCTACAAAACGGACGTGTACAAATTTGTTTTCGGCACTTAGGTTTGACTTTCTTTGCAGGTAGCTGATCGTGCTCTTTTTTGTCCATTTTCTCCAGCCATGCAACCTTTGTCATAGTATTTTTTATTTGCAAGCACTTAGGGCCAGGATTGCTTGTTTTTCGGAAAACATTTTTGCCTTAGGTTTTTTCGACAATTGCAATGCCTTTTTCCCCTTTGAAACACATCTAACACCAAATATATTTGTAGGTGACTGACCATGCTGTTTTAACACTGTTTGCTCAACGCCGTTCGGCATTTCCCATTGCAGTTGCGGCCTAAAAGATTTTCCAATTTTTGGCCATGTGTAGTGCTACATTGTTGCATTCATTTTTAATCATTGATCCCCGGCGCTTTCTTAACTTACCATTCAGCAATTGCCTTTTCCCCCCCTTGAAAGACATCTAGTAACACCAAATATATTTGTAGGTGAGCTAACTGACTGCGCCACAACCCCGAGATCTTCCGTATTCCAAGGGAGCAACAGCCACCGCAACAAAAGCAGGATGGAGAAGTTTCTGCAGCCTGTGCAGCACCGATCACATCTGCCTACCCAGATAACCACAGCAGATCGGGCCTGAGACTACAGTACCGTGATGCATGCTGATGGTGGCGTGCTGTTTTGCAGTGTGTGCAATGTGGCGGTGGACCAAATCCGGAAACACACTGTGGATATGCTTGTGCAGTCACAAAAGCACTTGAAGCGCTGGTCAGATGCTTCTGACCCTCAATCTTCGCCAAAACGTGCACGCCAGATGACTGTAAACTCGCTATTCACAAAGAGTACAGCTGCAGGTGCCTCAAACCATGAAATTATAAGTGAGTGTGTCAATGTCTGCACAGCGCTGAACATTCCGCTGAGCAAAACCGACCACCCTGTGTTGCGCAAGTTTCTCCACGAACGAGTACGGAATGGTGGAGCGATACCTGGAAGTCATCAGCTTCAAGAACGTTATCTCCCAGAGAGATATATTGGAGCCAAGAACGAGCTGAAAGAACTATTGAAAGATCAGAAGATCAGTGTTTTATTTGATGAAACACCAGATGTCGAAGGGCGGTGTGTATTGAATGTGTTAGTTGCAATAGTCTCTCCACAGGGTGCCCGTTAGATCCATACCCACCTGGTAGACACAGTCTTCCTATCACAGTGCAACCATGGGACTGTAGCGCAAGCTGTTGTAAAGGTGCTCACAGAGTACAGCATAGACTTCCAGAACGTTATTTCCTTTAACAATGACAACGCGGCATACATGCTCAAGGCATACAACACGGTGTTGAGGAATCTGTATACAAAATCCATACACATCACCTGCTTGGCACACATAATGAATCTTGTTGGAGAGTCATTTAGGAAGCCTTTTGTGGAGCGAAATGCTTTCCTTCTGTACTTCTCGCGCATCTTTTACATGGCCGGATGCAGAAAGAGAAGGTACCTGCACCATCTTGCTGAGAACCATGGGATGAAAGCACGGGTGGCACCTGACCCTTGCAGTACCCGCTGGAATTCTTGGTTTGTTGCTGTCCAGTACCACTGCAAGCACTTTGAGGCCTATGCTGGGTTTGTTGAGTCTGAGATGCAACTCAGCAAGTCTCCCCCAGATTCCCTTGAAAATCTACAGAAGATTTTGAACAGCGACCAAAGAAACTGCATTAAAGTCCAATTGGACATTGTGGCAGAAAAATGCCAAAGCATTTTAAACCTGATGGAGTTATTCCAGAGTCAGACACCAGTGACCATGAAGGTATAGGATTATTTGGAGGACCTCCACATGAACCTAACAAACAATTCAGTCCTCACTGTGGCGTCACTACAATCATTTCTACAGACCACTGCAGGGGCAAAATTAAGTCTGGCACAGAAAAAAAGATAACGGCCAGGCTTAATGAAGCTTTTGAACATTCACTGGAAAAGGTGGACAAATACATGGGGGAGGCCCAGCCAGGCATACAATTCTTGAAACAAGTGCGCCTTTTCAATCCTGCGCGACTCTGCATCCTGCCTAATGAGAAGAGTGCATATTCAGCCATCCCTGGTGTGAGCGAAGTTCCCGATAAGGAGCTTCGCCTCTACTTTGAAAATGTAGGCCCAGAAGCAGTGCAGGCATCTGTTTCTGGAGTGATTGACAGACCTCTTTTGTCGATGCTTGGACGACCCCATTCTTGGAAAATGTCCTTGACAACTTCATCATTTAGAATCCAGTCCTGCTGGTCCTCGAAGTGCCGACTGAGAGCATCTGCTTGTGAATTCTGCTCTCCCGGTAGGAGTATTGCTGTTATCCATAGGTTCCTGCCAGGAGCCAATGCCAGAAAGCCTGAGCTTCCAACTATAGGGTGCTCGATCGACTTCCTCCCTGTTTGTTTAGGTAGTACATGGTGGTTGTATTGTCCGTCTGTACTAGAATAGCGTTGGTCTGAATGAAAGGGAGGAAAGCCTTGAGAGCCAGATGCACCACCATCAGTTCTAGCATGTTGATGTGGTACAAATGCTCTTTTGTTAACCATCGACCTTGAGTTTGGAGGGACCCCATGTGAGCTCCCCAACCTTGGAGGAAGGCAGCCGGGATCAGTGATTGAGAGGGATGTGTCTGATGGAATGGAATCCCTACCAGCAGATTCTCCAGCCTCATCCACCATGGTATTGATGCTCTGGCTGCTTCCGAAAGTTGTCTCACTGAGCTATTCTTTGATCCCATTTGTCCTCCAGATCCTTCTGTAAAGGGCACCTTCTTAGCCTGGTATTGGCGACAAGAAAAATGCAGGATGCTATCGACCCTAGGAGAGAGGCAATCTGACGGACCGAAGGTAAGTTGTTGCTTAGGATCTGCTTGCCCTTCAGTGTGATAAATAACAGTCTCCGAAGAAAACACTTTTCCTATAGCGGAGTCTACTGTTGCACCCAGATAATGAATTCTTTGTGTGGGCTGCTGAGTTGATTTTTCGAAGTTGGCGGGGAGACCCAGCTGCTGGCAAATGACTGGACATTGCTGGAAATTGATTCCTCACACTCTGGGGAGAGGGATCTTTCAAAAGCCAGTCGTCCAGATAGGGTTACACAAAGATGCCTCTGCGACGTAGAGCGGTTGCCACTACTGCCTTGCACTTTGTGAACACTCGGGGAGCCGACTTCAACCCGAAGGGCAGCACTTTGAACTGATAACGACACAATCCCACCAGAAAACATAGGAACTTTCTGTGATGTGGACTGACCGGGACATGAAAGTATGCATCTTGGAGATCCAGAGAACACATCCAATCTCCCTGATGCAGATGTGGATATATTTGATGAAGAGCCAGCACGCGAAATTTCTCTTGTTTGATGGACTTGTTGAGACTCCGAAGATCCAGAAAAGGCCTGTATTCGGATTCCAGACCTTTCTTCTTTACTAGGAAGTATCTTGAATATACCCCTCGACGTCTTTGCGATATAGGAACCTTCTCGATGGAGGACTTTCACAGGAGGATAGATAGTTCCCTTTGCAGTATTATAAAGAACAACTGACCTAACTGTCCCCCCTGAGGCATGGTATAAAGCTAGGGGTCATGGCTGCCTTAAAGGTGCAGTGCCAGTTTTTGTGTTACAATTGCTTTCATTTTCTATGCTATTGGTTTACAATGCAGCCTGTACGCTAACAATGCTTGCTCTTTTGCAGTTTTCATGAGTCTACTCAGTAAAAAGAGTTCAAGTGATACTTGCTCTCCTGTGGTATATATCTATATATATATATATATATTCCACCATCTCAGAGCTGAGCTCTGGGGCAAGTGAATCTGACTCAGACCTCCGAGGAGCAGAGGGACAGAGTCATGTCCCGAAGCAGTCACCTGGAGTAGAAATATCTTTTTTATGCCAAGAAAGGATGCAGTCGCTTCGGCCGCGCACGCAAAAAAATTACAAAGAAGGCGTGCCAATTTCAAAAGCAGGCAGAGGCAACGTGCAAGGAAGAGGGGCATCGTACAAGAAAAGAGGCAGAGGCCAATGGTCAGCCAAGAAGTAACAACAAGTAAGTTAAACATCATAAATCTGACTTCGGTGCAACTGTCCAAGGATGAGGAATTAAATTGGGCTTGTCCTATGCTCCACACACTAATATGAATTACGCCACCACCAGATTAGATGTTAATAAGGCAGTACGTAAGTTGAAACTTCGGAAATTACATTTAATGAAAACCAACGCAAACGCAAATAAACTGATTGAAAAACAGGATGGGTATATCACAGCATCCGGATCTATAGTGCCCAGTGGCATAGCAGAATTATGGGAGACTGAGGGAGCTGGCTATGATGAAGCAAGAGTATATGAGCAAAGTGAGACTCAAATAAGACCAATTAAACAAATATCACCAGCTACTCCATTCAAACCCACATCGACTTTCAGTCCTATTATGCCCCGGACTCTATAGACATTTTTCATGAAAATGTAACGTCACAGCTTAAATGTCTGCATAAACGAATCTGCAAGGAAAGATACAAATATGATAAACGAACACAACAATATGAGGCATTGGTGCAAAAACTAAACAATGACAAGGAAACTATAATACGTGGCAGTGACAAAGGAGGAAATATTGTATTGCTTACAAGATCTAACTATGACAAGGAAGCCTATTCCCAATTGAATGACAGAAGGCATTATGAACGAATCAATGCTGTCACAATGAAGGCGATTCAGGCGGAATACCTCCAAAAATTGACAAAAGGAAAAAACAGCAAAATGTTAACTAACTATGAATTCAAATATCTGAGAAAAGATCACCCAGTAACCCCATTCATCTATTTTATTCCCAAGGTACATAAAGACATAACTAACCCCCCAGGCAGACCTATCATCTCTGCCAGGGGGGGGGGGGCGGGGTTGTTGGAAAATACATCCATTTACATTGACCTTTTTTTGCAGGATCCAGTAAAAGCTTTAGATTCTTATGTTCAGGACACTGGGGATTTTTTGCACAAGATTTAAAAAATCAGTTGGAAGGAGGAGTACTGGATGTTAGCCCTGGATGTCTCCTCATTATATACCAGCATAGTGCATGAGGATGGAATTGCTGCAGTACAATATTACCTTACAAGGCGATCAGAGCAATTCAAGGACCACAATAGCATGCTGCTACAAATGCTCGGATTTTGTTTGAACAATAACATCTTTATGTACAACAGTCTGCTTTACCGCCAGCTACAGGGGGTTGCAATGGGGGCCAGTTTCTCCCCAAGCTACGCATGTTTGCACATGGGCGCTTGGGAGGAACTGGTCCTCAAGGTTGAACACAAGGAGGTATTCAATACTAATGTAATTGCCTGGTATCGTTACATCGACACATTGTTTGTTGTATGGAAAGGGGGAAGAGAGGAAGCTGAGGACTTTGTGAGACTGCTAAATGTAAACAACCTCAATTTGAATTTCACTGTGTCAATCAGTCAAACCAACAACTCTTTTCTGGACACGGAAGTGTATATAGCCAACAACAGAATAGAGACTAGGCCCTTTAGAAAGGCCACTGCCGGCAATACAATTCTGCATGCAGATAGCTCACACCCTGCCCATTTGATATCTAGCATACCCTATGGAGAGATCAGATTGAGGAGAGTGTGTAGCAGTGACACTGATCCTATTGAGGCACAATCAACCAGTAAGAGCAGATTTCTTGAAAGGGGCTATGCCAAATCAATAATAGATAAGGCCATCACAAAATCCATGTAAAAAAACAGACAGGAGCTGTTGGAAAATTACAATCCCTCTGGCCCTATTGATAAATCCATCAATCCAGTAGAGTACAACCAGCAGGTGGTTGAAACTAATCAGTTTAGAATCATTACAGGATTCCATAGACAACACAGAGAACTGTATCATATTGTCAACAGTAATTGGTCCACAATACTCAGTGTCCCTGTGATTGGCCCTACTCTCTCCCGAAAGGCAACAATCACTTACAGCAGAGCGCCTTCAATGAAGGATCGCCTAGTCAACACCAACCCAGAGCCAATTGAGAAGGCCACATGGTTACAAACCAATAGTGGCTTCTTCAAATGCAAAGTCTGCAAATCATGCACACACGGGGTGAACACTAAAACATATAAGGATGGCTTCAGTGACAAGGAACACAAGATTGATAAAGTACTCACATGCAAAACAGAATACGCAATCTATTTTCTACAATGCCCCTGTCACTTAAAGTATGTAGGAAGCACAAAATTAGCAGTGCACAAACGTATCCTTCAACACCTCAGGGCCATAACAAATCAGGATAATACGTATCCCGTAGCCCGTCATTTTAGAGAGGCTCATCACAACAAAAGTCTCAAGTTCTTTGTGATTGATGCAGTGGTAGCAAGCAGACGGGGGGTGACAGGGAAGCTAAGCTTCGTAAATTAGAGACTAAATATATCCTTCAGCTTGATTCTAAGCACCCGGGTGGACTCAATTTAACTGAGGATTTACATATGAGTTTAATTTAACGTACAGTTTGAGATTGATCAAGATAATTGTTGATTGTGATCTTAAAATGGTTTTAAATAATTGATAACTATTTATAGTTTTAGATTATTTTTAAATTTCATGAATCTACTGTACGTCACACTTGGTTGCATATCAATTTGTCTGAGACTCCACCCAAGATGATGCACTTTAGCAAAAATCAGGATAACATGGAGGTCATTTACAATAACTTTAGAATACTGGGATATAGGTGGTAGTCATGACCTAGAATTAGGACAGGTTATTTATCTATCAGTCAACTTTTTCCAAATGATGAAAGTTCATATCACTATCTATACGTGTAAGAGTACAATGACTGTAGTTGGAAATGTGTACATATTGTTCGCAATATTTAGATATACTTGAGTTTTAATAAGGCATTTTAGAGAGACTGGGCTCAGTCTGCTATGCAATTATTAGAAGTCTGTCCTTCGGCCCCAGTTAGTTTTTAGTGATTGGTAAAAAGAATTTTTGCACATAGAGCACTATTTCGCACTTTAGTCACTTTAATTTGATTATCTGATCATGTGGGTAAAGTATGGATTTATACATATACTTAAGAACATATAGGATCTAGCCAATAATAATTGACATTATGTAGTCCTATAAAGGCATGATAGTCACTTTTTAGCATATCGAGCACCATGATACAGGACATAGAATGACAACTAGTTTTGATGTTATCGCATTACTTGTATTTATACATTGATTGACGATTGTCTTAACCATTCATGAAATGAGTCCATAGGCGGACAAAAGAAAACAAGTTACTTACCTGTAACTTTAGTTCTCCAGTATTGGAAGCTTTCAAGTATTCACATGCCTGAATCATTCCCCGTCGTCGAGACGGGAGCCTCCGGTATATAAAAAAGCAATGCTTAGTAGTATAGCAAACTGAAAAGAGGCATAGGCCCATTTCCCTTTTGCAACCCATAGCCTTTGTTATGTAAAAAAGGCCCTAAACTTTTCCCTGAACCAATCAGAGCTCCTCACCCTCTAGAACACTCCTGAGAGAACCTTCTGCCTCTCAGGGGAGGAGGGTGGGTGCATGTGAATCTATGAAAGCTTCCAATACTGGAGAAGAACAACAGTTACTTACCTGTAAACTGTGGTTCTCCAGTATTGGTGTCTTTCATAGATTCACATGCTTGAATATCCCCCGTCGTCGAAGTGGGAGTCTCACGGTACATAAAATAGCAGTAAAATATGCATGTATACATGAAAAATATCATAAATAAAAATATACATACATATAATGTAATAAATTGTAAATTCTAAAAGTACCATAGAACATAATAGGCCCATTGAAAAGCCTACGGGAGAACGCACTTTAGTAGCATATTAGTGTCATTATGTGTTGGTCTACATTCCAGCCAATCAGGCTGTAGCCTCCTCTAGAACCTTCTCCTCAGAAGCCCAAGTCCTCAGATTTTCGTAGCACAAAGTAAGTAAAAGTGATTGAGGAGAAGAGAGCCTCTGAGGGGAGGATGGGAGGGTCGCATGTGAATCTATTAAAGACACCAATACTGGAGAACCACAGTTTACAGGTAAGTAACTTTTGTTCTTCTCCTGTATTAGGGGTGTCTTTCATAGATTCACATGCTTGAATAAGAGTAGAAAGCAGTAAATCATCACATAAGTCAAAAAGGTGACATACCACGCAAATAAGGTAAACATATTAGACAATATGCAATAAATACCAAAACATTATTAGCAAAAAACCTTTATGACTGGAGGCGGGTAGCAACAGAGGCTCACCTTTATTGGAAAAGATTCCGCAGCACCGCTTGACCTACTGCCGAATCCGCGGCGTCTGTTGATTGCAGGCAGTGGTGCTTAGTAAAAGTATGGCTGCTCGACCAAGTAGCAGCTCTGCAGATCTGTCTTAGGGGTACCCCCGCAAAAAGGGCTGCCGAAGTAGACACCGCTCTAGTTGAATGAGCACGAACTGGAGCAGGAAGGGGCTTCCCAGTCCGTTGGTGGCAGAAGGATATGGTAGAGGATATCCACCTCGTTATGGTCTGTTTGGTAACAGGTTGTCCTTTGCAAATTGGGCCATACGTAGAATTTGAGACAACGTTTCACATCTAATGAATGCAATGACCGCTCAGCTGGAGTTTGCGGAGCAGGAAAGAAAGTTTTCAGGATTACAGGTTCGTTGAGATGAAAGTCACTGGGAACCTTTGGGATGAACTTAGGATTAGTTCGCAATGTCACAGCCTCATTGGAGAATTGCAGGAAACGAGGCTGTATGGTAAACGCCTGGATGTCACTGACACGTCTTGAGGATGTCAAGGCGAGCAAGAGAGCAACTTTCCACGTGAGAAATTTTAGATTTGCAGAGTGGATAGGCTCAAATGGAGGTAGAAGTAGTTGAGACAAGACCAAATTTAAGCACCAAGCAGGCGGAGGGCGACGGATAGGTGGAAACATCCTAAAAAGGCCCTTGTAAAATTACTTAATGATCCTCGAGGAACATAGAGATGTGGAACCATCATGGCGGAAGCGGGAAATCGCCGCCAAGAACACTTTAAGAGTTGAGTGTGACAGTCCTGATCTCGCCAAGGATAAAAAGAAAGGCAAAATTTGTTCAGGTTTTGCCGTCATTGGGTACAAATCTTTAGTGTGGCACCAGACACAGAAACGCTTCCACTTTAATTGGTAGGCTTTTATGGTGGATGGAGCGCGAGCACGCGCTAACACCTCCCTGCAGTCCTCGTCGATATTTAAACGTGCAAATTCGTTGTACTCAGGTTCCAGGCATGGAGTTGGAGATCTGCCGGATCCGGGTGACAGATTTGTCCCTGCTGCATCGTGAGGAGGTGCGGTAGAGGATGAAGCGGTAACGGGTCGGACTGCGAGAAGAGGAGCAGGTCCTTGAACCATGGACGTCTCGGCCATTTGGTGCAATCAGGATGATGTGACAAGGTTGGAACCTCGTCCTGTGTAACAGGCGAGGGATCAGAGGAAGTGGAGGGAAAGCATAGATGAAGTCTGTGAGAAGTTGGCCTGATATGCAGTGCTCACTATTCTAGTGATCACTATGTATCAGTCCAAACAACCCTTATTGATGATTGGTTGTAAGTCAACCTTATAGACCAGCTATCCTAGTAGCATGGATACGAGCAGTCTAAGGCTAAGACTCTAGAGGGCGTGTTAAGCCAGCTGTTTTACCATCACATTACCCCTTGAACACCCAGTGAAAGGACACCACACAAGTTGTTATGAAAATAAACAGTGTATTTATTTATAACAAGACTACCCTGGCTCTTTATGAGACAGGGAGCTAAGCACACAACAAAACTCTTATAAAAATACTTCAAGTCGCACAATTTACACAAATGCCCGAGGGGCACGAAAAACCATATACTACAAAAGTGGAATGCGAATTACTAGCAGGTAAGTAACGATTCTCAGAGGCTTTGGGATCGCTAGGACTGGACTACTGAACCTTTAGATTACTAGCAGGAGGCCTAGGGAACTCGGGTGCAGAGTGTGCACTCTCACGCGGGATGCGGGACAAAGTCTATGGAAGCTAGAATTCACAAAGTTAGTGTTCTCAGGCGAACCCGACTAGGTAGGTCAAAAACGAAAGTGGATCTGGACCCTTGGATAGTGAGGCTATGCTGAGGCACTGAAATGCCGAAGTTACCTAGCCCAGGGGCTGCAGCTGCATAGGTCTGAAAAGACGTCGGGATTCTCCGTTGACGAACCAGGATATTTGATATTTGATATTTATGGGCATTTGTAAAGCGCAAGCGTTCGCTCCCAGGGGAGCATCATGGTGCTGGGCAAGCTGCGGAGGAATAGCTGGAAAAGTGGAATGAATGGAAGAGAAAACTAAATGGCAGCCAGGACAGAGGAGTCTGGTAATTTGTAGACCCATGTCTTGAGGAGTTTTCTGAAATCGTTCTCATTGTCTGTGGCTCTAAGGTAGGCGGGTAGGGTGTTCCAGGCTTTGGCCGCCAGAACATTGAAAGATTTTCCGCCTCTGGTCTTATATTTAAATCTGGGAATTTGAACCAGGTTAGTCCCAGAGGATCTCAGGCAGCGCGAAGGGTTATAGCGCTTAAAACGGTTTACAAAGTAACGGGGTCCTGTGTTTTGCATGGTTTTATGGACTGTGAGAAGCAGTTTAAAAAGAATTCTTTTATGCAGTGGCATCCAGTGAAGTGAATTCAGGGCTGCAGACGCAGATGACCTTCTGGGGAGTTGTAAAACCAGTCGGGCTGCAGCATGTTGTAAGCTCTGCAACTTTCTGAGAGTAGATTTTTTCACTCCGGCCATAAGGCCGTTGCAGTAGTCAAGTCGGGAAAGTAAAAGGGCTACCGCGACTGACTTTCTGGCTGCGATTGGGAGGAAATCAAAAAATTTCCTCAGAGATTTTATTAATCCGAAGCATCGACCGGCAGTGATCTTTACATGGTCGTCAAAAGTAAGGGAAGAATCGAATTGTACGCCCAGGTTTCTAGCTGATGTAACTGCACTAGGAGGGGCCTCGGATCCTGTGGGCCACCAATCTTTCGGGCAAAAAGAAAGATTCTTACCTATTGGGATGATCTCTGTCTTTGCGCTATTGCATCTAAGATGATTGGTATTTAGCCACTCAAAGACATCAGAGAGGCAGTTTTTAAACCGGAGATCTGCGTCAGTACGCTGTTTGTCAATGGTGACGACCAATTGAGTGTCGTCGGCGTAGGACGTGACCAGGATCCCATGTGATTCTATCACAGCTAAGAGGGGTGCCATGTAGATATTGAAGAATAAAGGGCTTAATATGGACCCCTGGGGCACTCCAGATGTAATTGGCTTTTCGCAGGATAGGTGTGGTCCTAGTGTCACAGTCTGAGACCTATTTGATAGAAATGATGAAATCCAGGCCAGGGCTGAGTCTGTTACGCCAATCTCTCGCATTCGATTGATTAGGATGACATGCGAGATAGTGTCGAATGCTGCTGTGAGATCCAACAGGATGAGGACAGCTTGCTTGCCCTCATCCTGTAGGAATTTGATGGAATCAGCAAGTTCGATCAAAGCTGTTTCGGTGGAGTGACCGGAGCGGAAACCCGATTGCTGAGGGTGCAAGATGTTATGGGCTTCTGGGAAGGTTTTAAGCTCCTCATGCACAAGGTGCTCCGTGACTTTGCCCAGAATAGGAAGTAAGGAGATGGGACGCATGTTAGTCAAATCTGTAGATGATTTGTTCTGTTTTTTCAACAGGGGTTTGACAGTGGCCTTCTTCCATTCGGCAGGTACAATTCCGGATTCAAGGGATTCATTAATGATTCAATTAATGTAAGGGTTGACTGTGTCAATCAGATGGTGAAGAATGATTGGGGGACAGGAATCAGTGGGTGCTCCTGATTTACAGGCCCGGATAGCCTTACTTGTCTGTTGTAAGGATACTGGTTTGAAACTGGAGAGAGGAGGGTAATTAACTGTTACCTCTGCGGTGGTTGTCGAGGGTGGGGGAAAGTCTTTCTGAATGTTGATAATTTTGTCAATGAAATAGTCAGATATTTGGTTGCAAAGACTCTCTGAGGGAGGTACATCGGTGGTGAGAGCTTTCGGATGAGTGAAGGACTTGACTATGGTGAAGATGGTTTTTTGATTTTGGTGCGCTTCCATTATGAGATTGGTAAAGTATTCTTTTTTTGCTGCTTTAATGTCAGAGAGGTATGCTTTCCTCTGTTGGACATAGCGTGTTTTGGAGGTCGTGTCATATGCTTGTCTCCAATGTCTTTCTAGTCTCCGACAAAGGAGGTGGCTGTCTGCAAGGGTCTGGGTGAACCATGGGGCATTAGGTTTTTTCTTCTTAGGGCCCTTTCCTTGATTGTTTTTAGGTTCAGAGTTAGCCGCGACTATTTGGTGCATCCAGATGTGGAAGTTGCAGGAGTCAACTTCGACATCTCCAGTTAGCATGGGGGGTGAGGGCAGTGGTTTTGACTCAAGCTTTATTCGTTCAGCCACTTTCTTCCAGTTGACTGTGAAGGTGGCTTGTGTATGTCTAGGACTAGATGGGGTAGGAATAGGTGTCGTGATATCAAAGGGGATGAAAAAGTGGTCGGTCCAAATTTGGGGCAATGGAGGGGAAGTGGAAAGGGTAGGAAGATTAGAACAGATGCCATCAATGGTATGTCCAGCACTGTGAGTGGCCGTGTTGATATGTTGGGAGAGTCCAAAGATGTTCAAGGACTGTAGGAAGGAGATAGTGTGGGGATCAGTAGATGATTCCATATGTAAGTTCATATCGCCGAGGAGCGTGAAATTAGGGTATTGTAGCATGAGTGCACCGAGGGCCTCATCTAAGGAGTTGAGAAATGAGGAAGGGTTGCCCGGAGGACGATAGAGAAGCCCAACCGAGAGGGAAAACGAGGCAGTGATTTTAATTGAGAAACCCAAGCTTTCAGCGTCCTTAAGGTGGTATAAGTCAAATGTGTGGCAGGGAAATGTATCCTTGATGATTAGTGCTATCCCACCACCTCGACCTGAGGGTCTAGCTCTCCTGAAAATGGTAAAACCGGGGGGGAGGGCAATAGCAAGATCAGGGTTGGAAGATTCATTGAGCCAACTTTCAGTGATGTACAAGGCATCAAGCTCTTGGCTTAATATTAGATCGTGCACGTCTTGGCAATGGCAGGCTAGAGACCTGGCATTCACCAGACCTCCCTTAAAGAGGGTGGGGCGGGTCTTTGGAGGATCGTGCGAGTCGGCGACGTCGACGGAGCCTGAAGGAAAGGAGTTGCTGGCAGGCGACCAGTGAAGATTGTTCGGGTGATCCAAGCCTGGATCGAAGATAGATGACAACTGAAAGCAGAGGGGACCAAGTTCGTGACTACTAGCCAGTAGTCAGGTGGCACCAGGAGGGCACCGGATGGTAGTCACCTCGACTAGGTGAGTGGGCGACGCTGGGCTCTGTAGTCTCACGGACCAGGAGGCGTTGTCGGCGACCAGGATGGAGGTACGAGCTGTCTCACGATGGATGATGCTCTCGACGTCGCTGGACCCAGGATTGGGGCAACAAGTCTTGGCAAATTCAAGCCCACGCGGTGGACCTAAAATGGCGTCTGGAGTGGACCAGGAGGGTCCGGGGTGCTCCTCTCTTGGAAGGGAGCAAGGGCCAGTCTGGAGCAACCAGACCAGCAACAGTGATGTCGTCGGGCGTCGTTAAGAAGGCCACAAGCCAGCGGGCTAGTAGCCAAACAACGCGGTGAGCAGCAAAAAGCAGAAGGGCCCCACGCAGATCGTGGAGATGCTGGGAGGCTGAACTTCGGTGCTGGGGCTGCTCAGGGTCGGGGCTTCTCGGACCCCAAAGCACTCACCAGAGGATCCCTCGGCGGTCGTGCTGGAAAGAAGTCGTGCAGTCTTGAAGATGGCCGGTCCCTCGAGGTCTCGTCGCACCCATGGTTCTCAGCTTGGCTGTAGAGGTGGGTAGGGGTCAGAGGTGCCAGGGAAGCCGTTTCTCGTCGAGCTGGGCAGTCAGATTCCGGAGGAAGGACTTGCAGCAGACCGCAGTGTTCTTAAGATGGTGCCTGCGGATGCAGGGTGACTACTCCTTAGTCACAAGGGAGAATCTTGAAGAAGAAATCTTGATGTCCTTTCGTAGAAAGTCGTGTCTTGATTCCAAAGATGATCTAATTTGGAAGGGGGCCTCCTCCTACCTTTATCTTGGAAAAGGGGGCTGGCACGCGACTAAGTCCTGCCCTATGGGTGGGACCAGGAGGGGGGTGGTTACACCCCTCTCCTTTGGCGGGCTTTCCCCAGGCCAGGGGCTGGAGTGCCCCTGGAACTGGTTTCAGCCGGCCTATGCACAGTGAGCACCGGGGTGCCACTTGCAGTCACCTTCCTCTGTAGCCCTGCCTACCTGGAATACACAAAACCCTGTGTGGGACGGTGCTGGCACCGCCCCTGGCAGGAAACCCTTTGTCCTTGCCTCCTGCTCTGGGAGGACTCCCAGCAGCAGGAGGGCAGACTTGTGTCTCGGTGGCAGCATCCATTTTGTGGATGCTAAGGCTCTGTCTGACTTTAACCGGGGTTACAGGTTACATCCATGTCGTGTCCCTCTAGAAGGGTGGAATGCTAACCCCGTCGCCAGAATTGGCGAGGGGTTAGTATTCCAATTCGTATGACACCTTACTCGACATGTTTTGATAAAGCGATACCAGAGTTGGCATATAACCGCGAGGATTATAATGCACTTAAGAGTATATGGTATGCGATATCATGGAAACGGCTAAGGGATGGATCCCGAAAGCCGCAGACAGGCTCAGCTCATGCCAGAGCACTATCTCACACGATTCCAAGCACTCTGCCTTCAGGATTGTTAAGGCCTGCCATAGGAGTGACTGATAGGAGATCTGTGTGTCCATTTAGGTTTAGATATAGGAATACTATATCTAAAGCAAAGGGTGATTACACCACCTTGCCCCAGCTGTCGTGCAGCCAGTTGTGTCAGATTTAGTCAGTCAGCCCAGGGGTGGCATAATACAGGCTGCAGCCCCTGGGAGACTTCTGGGTGCACCTCAGCCCTGGGTACAGGGACTTGGAGAGGGCCCAGTGCCAATTCAGTACCTGGGTACAATTTGGATTAGAGAGAACAGCTAGGCTGTGGGTCTGATTAGCAGGCCCACAGCCAGGGAAAGTCGTAAACCAGTGAAGCAAAAAGCAAAAATCTGGGTGATCATAGGATTGCAGACCCTACTCTCCTACATGACCCCCCCCCCCAAACTTTGGGACAATAAACTAACCTTGACCAGGTGAGTCTTCTTGCTCTAAGTGGAAATACCTGGAGAGCCCATCAGCATTGCTGTGATCAGTACCAGGTCTATGCTCCACTGTAAAATCCATCCCCTGTAGGGAAATGGACCACCTAAGCAGTTTGGGGTTTTCACCCTTCATCTGATTTAGCCACAAGAGGGGCTTGTGGTCGGTCTGAATGGTGAAGTGAGTACCAAACAAGTAGGCCCTCAGCTTCTTCAGGGCCCAAACCACAGCAAAGGCCTCCCTCTCAATAGCTGACCAATTTTTCTCTCTGGGGGTCAGCCTCCTGCTAATGAAAGCAATAGGCTGGTCATTACCATCAAAATTCAGCTGAGACAGAACAGCTCCCACACCCAACTCAGAAGCATCTGTTTGGACAATGAATGGCTTGAAGTAATCTGGACTCTTAAGGATAGGTGCTGTGCACATGGCCTGTTTTAGGTCATTGAATGCTTTCTGACAGCTTGCTGTCCACTGAACTTTCTTTGGCATCTTCTTGCTTGTCAGGTCATTAAGAGGGGTCACAATGGACCCACACTTTCTGACAAACTTCCTATAGTACCCAGTCAGGCCCAAGAAAGCTCGAACCTGAGTCTGGGTGATTGGAGGAGTCCAGTCCTTGATGGCCTGTATCTTACTCTCCAGTGGCTGAACCTGGCCTCCACCTACAAGGTGGCCCAGGTATACAACCTGTGTCTGCCCTATCTGGCACTTAGTGGCCTTGATAGTGAGGCCTGCCTTTTGCAGGGCCTCTAACACTTTCCTCAGGTGGACCAGGTGATCCTCCCAGGTGGAGCTAAAGACAGCAATATCGTCAAGATATGCTGCACAGAAGTCATCCAGCCCAGTGAGGACTTGATTCACCAACCTTTGGAAGGTGGCAGGGGCATTCTTCAACCCAAAGGGCATTACCACAAACTGATAATGACCACCAGGGGTAGAAAATGCTGTCTTGGGCCTGGCTTCCTCAGCTAACCTGATTTGCCAATACCCAGCTGTCAGGTCAAATGTGCTTAAGTAGTTGGCAGAAGCCAATCTATCTATAAGTTCATCTGCCCTTGGTATTGGGTGGGCATCAGTCTTGGTGACTGCATTGAGGCCTCTGTAGTCTACGCAAAACCTAATCTCTCTCTTACCACCCTGGGTGTGAGGCTTTGGCACTAGAACTACTGGGCTAGCCCAAGGGCTATCTGAGGGCTCAATGACTCCCAGCTCCAACATTTTCTGCACTTCTGTTTTGATGCAGTCTCTGACATGATCAGGCTGCCTGTAGATTTTACTCTTGACAGGCAGACTGTCTCCAGTGTCAACCTCATGGGTACACCAATCAGTTTGGCTGGGTGTCAGAGAGAACATATGTCTGAAGGATTGCAGAACTTGCCTGCAATCCTGTTGCTGATGTTCAGAGAGGCTGCCACAAAAGACAACACCATCTACTGATCCATCATCAGGATTCTGAGTGAGCAGGTCTGGGAGAGGGTCACTCTCTTCCTCCTGTCCCTCATCTGTAGCCATGAGCAAGCTCATGTCCTTCCTGTCAACATATGCCTTGAGCCTGTTTACATGGAGCACTCTGAGAGGGCTCCTGGGAGTTCCAAGGTCCACCAAGTAGGTGACCTCTCCCTTTTGCTCAATGATGGTGTGGGGCCCAGACCATTTGTCTTTGAGGGCTGCTGGTGCCACTGGCTCCAGTACCCACACCTTCTGCCCAGGCTGGTATACAGTCAGGACAGCCTTCTGGTCATGCCAAGCTTTTTGGAGTTCTTGGCTGGCCTCTAGGTTTTTGGATGCCTTCTCCATGTATTCAGCCATCCTGGAGCGGAGACCAAGTACATAGTCCACTATGTTGGTTGCAGGCTTTTTGAGAGGTCTCTCCCATCCTTCCTTCACCAAACACAGGGGTCCTCTTACAGGATGCCCATACAGAAGCTCAAAGGGGCTGTAGCCAACCCCCTTCTGTGGGACCTCTCTGTAAGCAAACAAGAGGCAGGGGATCAGGATATCCCATTTTCTCCTAAGAGTTTCAGGTAGTCCATGAATCATCCCTTTGAGGGTCCTGTTGAATCTCTCAACAAGCCCATTGCACTGTGGGTGGTAGGGTGTGGTGAACTTGTAGTTCACACCACACTCCTTCCACATTGCAGTCAGATATCCTGACATGAAGTTTGTACCTCTGTCAGAAACAACCTCCTTAGGGAAGCCCACTCTGGAGAACACTCCAACTAGGGCCCTTGCCACTACAGGTGCTGTAGTGGTCCTAAGTGGAATAGCTTCAGGATACCTGGTGGCATGGTCCACCACCACCAGTATAAACTTGTGCCCTGATGCTGTCTGGGGTTCCATTGGACCAACAATGTCAATCCCCACTCTTTCAAAGGGAACCCCCACCACAGGTAGTGGTATGAGGGGGGCCTTTGTTGTGCCACCTGACTTACCACTGGCTTGGCAAGTGACACAGGAGCGACAAAACTCCTTAGTATTCTCATTCATGTGGGGCCAGTGAAAGTGTGAGACAAGCCTGTCCCACGTCTTTGTCTGACCTAAATGACCTGCAAGGGGAATCTCATGGGCCAAGGTGAGAAGGAAACCTCTCAGAGACAAGGGGATGACCAGCCTCCTGGTTGCACCAGGCTTGGGGTCTCTTGACTCAGAGTACAGGAGTCCATCTTCCCAGTATACCCTGTGGGCACCTGTGGCATTCCCTGCAGCCTCAGCAGCAGCCTGCTGTCTGAGGGGTTCAAGGGAAGGGCAGTCTAACTGTGCCTTCCCCAGGTCTTCTCTGGAGGGTCCCCCTGAGCCCAGAAACTCAACTTGATCAAGTTCAAGCTCTTTAGGCTCCGTTTCCCTCAGCTCTCTCAGATCAGCCTCCTCAGAGACTTGATCCTCAACCTGGGGCAAGGGGGAAGGCAAAGCCTTAACCCTACTGCTCTTCTTCTTGGAAGGTGTCTGGTCCATTCTTTCAGGATCCAGCACCTGTTCAGTGGGGCATCTTCTGGCCTGTGACCTAGTCACAGCAAGCACATGTGCTGGCAAGCCTAACATTTCCATGTGAGTCCTCTGCTCCACTTCTGACCATAGTGATGACTCCAAATCATTGCCCAACAAACAATCAACTGGGAGGTCTGAACTGACTACAACTTTCTTTTGACCCTTCACTCCACCCCAGGAGAAAGCCACAATCGCCATACTATGACTGGTAGTGACGTTGCTGGCATTGGTCACCAGGAAATCTGTACCTGGCATGATCTGTCCAGGGTCCACAAAGTTAGGTGTCACCATGGTGACACTGGCACAAGTGTCCCTATAGGCCTGAGCCATTTTGCCATTAATCAAAGGTGTCTGCCTGTATTTGCCCAAAGTATTGGGACTTACATCAGGGGACATATCCATATCCCCTGTACAGACAAGGACAGCCTGAGTGAGTGTGGCAACTAAGTTGTCAGACTCCTCAGTTCCCAAGGTTAACCCAACTAATCCCTTGGGAGGTGCACTACCACTACTGACTGTACTAGGGGGTGCAGTTGCCTTAGGGGCTGTAGTGGTAGAGGTTTGCCCTCCTCTTTTGGTGCACTCACTAAACCAGTGAGACATACTTTTACAGTACTGGCACCACCTTTTTGACTGGCCTTCTTGAGTCTTCTTCTTCTGGGAAGCCTGACCCCCACCCTCTTTGGTTTGTTGGGGACCTGGTGAAGACTTCTGGTCATTTTGTTCACTCTTAGCATTACCCTTCTGGTCTGCTTTCTTCTGACCACCCTGGTTCTGCTTGATCCTTGTTCTGACCCATTTGTCTGCCTTCTTTCCCAATTCTTGGGGAGAGGTCAGATCTGAATCAACAAGGTGCTGGTGCAACAACTGGTTCTGACAATTATTTAAAATTTGTTCTCTCATCATCAGATTATACAATCCTGTGTAATCAGTAACCTTGCTACCCAGCAACCAGCCCTCCAAAGCCTTAGTGGCACTATCCACAAAGTCAGACCAGTCCTGAGACGGAGTTTTCTGGGTGTCTCTGAACAGCAACCTGTACTGCTCAGTGGTTAAACCAAACCCATCAACCAGTGTATTTTTCAGGACCTGGTAATCATTAGCATCCACCACTCTTGTAGTGAGGAGCTTGTCTCTACCTTTACCATTAAAGGAGAGCCACAGTATAGCTGCCCACTGACTTTGGGGAATGCCCTGCACAGTGCAGGCCCTCTCCAAAGCAGCCATCCATTTCTGGATGTCATCCCCTTGCTTAAAGGGGGGCACTATTTTTGTCAGGTGTTTAGTGTCTAAACCCTTCTCTCTATCTCTTGGGAGATTGCTGCCACCAGTGGGAGCTAACCCACTCATCTTCTGCTCTCTTGCAAAGGCAAGCTTTTCTTTGGCCAGGGCAAGTTCTTCCCTTTCAATCCTCAGAGTAGCCTGCCTCATCCTAGCTTCATGCTCCCTTCACTGAGGGGAAGTCAATCTCCTCTGGGGAGAGTTCCTTCTCCTCTGGGAAGAGGCATTAGAGTGCAGAGATCTATTGGAGTCCCTAGAAAGAGATCTATCTCTCCTAACTCCAAGGTTAGGCCTACTTAGGGTCAGTACTGGGGGTCCCCCAGATCCTAGCCCAAGCAAGTCTATGTTGGCCCTAGTTAGCCTTCTGACTACCTCAAGACCTTTGTCTACCTCATCCCCAGAGAGCTCCTCAGGGTCCTCCTCCTCAACTGCATGTACAGTGTTGTGGAGGTCTGGATCACCAAGGTGCCCCTCTAAGGCTGGCATATTCCCCTCTCCCTGAGGTGCTTTACTAGCATCATAGGTCTCTAAGAGATCCAACAGGAAGGGAGTGGTGGGGTTAGCCCCCTGTTTCAATTTCCTGGAGGTACACAAGTGTCTCAACTCCTGGAAATTGAGAGCTGCATATCTTGAGCTGACCTGTGGAGGGTCAATCACCACAAGAGGGGTCCCTGAGGAGTAGACTTGCTTTTCTAGTGAGGTGTAAGTGGTGCACTTACCTACACTATATGTTTACCTACTGATCCCTTGCTAGAGTTGTAGTTTAGGGTGTGCTAGGCCCTAGGAGCTACAACAGCTGGTTCAGTAGAACTCAGTATTCTAAGCTAAGTTATATGTACCTTTAGTACTTATGTGATCTTTCACAAGATATTCTTAGGATATGTGTGGTAAAACAACAGCAAGCTCAAATCCCAACCGCTGCTCACCAATGTGAGAAGTTGGCCTGATATGCAGTGCTCACTATTCTAGTGATCACTATGTATCAGTCCAAACAACCCTTATTGATGATTGGTTGTAAGTCAACCTTATAGACCAGCTATCCTAGTAGCATGGATACGAGCAGTCTAAGGCTAAGACTCTAGAGGGCGTGTTAAGCCAGCTGTTTTACCATCACATTACCCCTTGAACACCCAGTGAAAGGACACCACACAAGTTGTTATGAAAATAAACAGTGTATTTATTTATAACAAGACTACCCTGGCTCTTTATGAGACAGGGAGCTAAGCACACAACAAAATTCTTATAAAAATACTTCAAGTCGCACAATTTACACAAATGCCCGAGGGGCACGAAAAACCATATACTACAAAAGTGGAATGCGAATTACTAGCAGGTAAGTAACGATTCTCAGAGGCTTTGGGATCGCTAGGACTGGACTACTGAACCTTTAGATTACTAGCAGGAGGCCTAGGGAACTCGGGTGCAGAGTGTGCACTCTCACGCGGGATGCGGGACAAAGTCTATGGAAGCTAGAATTCACAAAGTTAGTGTTCTCGGGCGAACCCGACTAGGTAGGTCAAAAACGAAAGTGGATCTGGACCCTTGGATAGTGAGGCTATGCTGAGGCACCGAAATGCCGAAGTTACCTAGCCCAGGGGCTGCAGCTGCATAGGTCTGAAAAGACGTCGGGATTCTCCGTTGACGAACCAGGAGCCTGAAGGAAAGGAGTTGCTGGCAGGCGACCAGTGAAGATTGTTCGGGTGATCCAAGCCTGGATCGAAGATAGATGACACCTGAAAGCAGAGGGGACCAAGTTCGTGACTACTAGCCAGTAGTCAGGTGGCACCAGGAGGGCACCGGATGGTGGTCACCTCGACTAGGTGAGTGGGCGACGCTGGGCTCTGTAGTCTCACGGACCAGGAGGCGTTGTCGGCGACCAGGATGGAGGTACGAGCTGTCCCACGATGGATGATGCTCTCGACGTCGCTGGACCCAGGATTGGGGCAACAAGTCTTGGCAAATTGAAGCCCACGCGGTGGACCTAAAATGGCGTCTGGAGTGGACCAGGAGGGTCCGGGGTGCTCCTCTCTTGGAAGGGAGCAAGGGCCAGTCTGGAGCAACCAGACCAGCAACAGTGATGTCGTCGGGCGTCGTTAAGAAGGCCACAAGCCAGCGGGCTAGTAGCCAAACAACGCGGTGAGCAGCAAAAAGCAGAAGGGCCCCACGCAGATCGTGGAGATGCTGGGAGGCTGAACTTCGGTGCTGGGGCTGCTCAGGGGCGGGGCTTCTCGGACCCCAAAGCACTCACCAGAGGATCCCTCGGCGGTCGTGCTGGAAAGAAGTCGTGCAGTCTTGAAGATGGCCGGTCCCTCGAGGTCTCGTCGCACCCACGGTTCTCAGCTTGGCTGTAGAGGTGGGTAGAGGTCAGAGGTGCCAGGGAAGCCGGTTCTCGTCGAGCTGGGCAGTCAGATTCCGGAGGAAGGACTTGCAGCAGACCGCAGTGTTCTTAAGATGGTGCCTGCGGATGCAGGGTGACTACTCCTTAGTCACAAGGGAGAATCTTGAAGAAGAAATCTTGATGTCCTTTCGTAGAAAGTCGTGTCTTGATTCCAAAGATGATCTAATTTGGAAGGGGGCCTGCTCCTACCTTTATCTTGGAAAAGGGGGCTGGCACGCGACTAAGTCCTGCCCTATGGGTGGGACCAGGAGGGGGGTGGTTACACCCCTCTCCTTTGGCGGGCTTTCCCCAGGCCAGGGGCTGGAGTGCCCCTGGAACTGGTTTCAGCCGGCCTATGCACAGTGAGCACCGGGGTGCCACTTGCAGTCACCTTCCTCTGTAGCCCTGCCTACCTGGAATACACAAAACCCTGTCTGGGACGGTGCTGGCACCGCCCCTGGCAGGAAACCCTTTGTCCTTGCCTCCTGCTCTGGGAGGACTCCCAGCAGCAGGAGGGCAGACTTGTGTCTCGGTGGCAGCATCCATTTTGTGGATGCTAAGGCTCTGTCTGACTTTAACCGGGGTTACAGGTTACATCCATGTCGTGTCCCTCTAGAAGGGTGGAATGCTAACCCCGTCGCCAGAATTGGCGAGGGGTTAGTATTCCAATTCGTATGACACCTTACTCGACATGTTTTGATAAAGCGATACCAGGGTTGGCATATAACCGCGAGGATTATAATGCACTTAAGAGTATATGGTATGCGATATCATGGAAACGGCTACGGGATGGATCCCGAAAGCCGCAGACAGGCTCAGCTCATGCCAGAGCACTATCTCACACGATTCCAAGCACTCTGCCTTCAGGATTGTTAAGGCCTGCCATAGGAGTGACTGATAGGAGATCTGTGTGTTCATTTAGGTTTAGATATAGGAATACTATATCTAAAGCAAAGGGTGATTACACCACCTTGCCCCAGCTGTCGTGCAGCCAGTTGTGTCAGATTTAGTCAGTCAGCCCAGGGGTGGCATAATACAGGCTGCAGCCCCTGGGAGACTTCTGGGTGCACCTCAGCCCTGGGTACAGGGACTTGGAGAGGGCCCAGTGCCAATTCAGTACCTGGGTACAATTTGGATTAGAGAGAACAGCTAGGCTGTGGGTCTGATTAGCAGGCCCACAGCCAGGGAAAGTCGTAAACCAGTGAAGCAAAAAGCAAAAATCTGGGTGATCATAGGATTGCAGACCCTACTCTCCTACAAAGTCGTTCGACCAATTGATCGAAAATGCATTTCCGCTCGACTCTCTGTGGGGATGCCGACTTGCAAAGCGTTGGCATTTCCTGTTGGCAGCAGTCGCGAAAAGATCCATCTGTGGCTGGCCCCACCGCCGGAAGATGAACTCGACCGTTGGTTGGTTGAGTTCCCACTCGTGATTGTCCGACGACGCCCGGCTGAGTGAGTCCGCCAAAACATTGGCCACAACCGGCACATGAATGGCTGTGAGATGAATTTGACGTTTAATCGCCCAATCCCATATTTCTTGTGCCAGTTGTGAAAGTAGGAGAGACCTCGTGCCGCCCTGCTTGTTGAGGTAGTGCGTGCTGGTGGTGTTGTCCGTCCTCACCAGCAAAGTGTGTCCCTGCACTAACCTCTGGAAGGATTTTAGGGCTAAGAAAATCGCCAAGAGTTCCAGGCGATTGATGTGCCAAGTACGTTGGGTCGCTGTCCACTTTCCTTTCACAGACATGCCGTCGAGATGCGCTCCCCATCCCTCGAGAGACGCGTCTGTTGTAAGCGTCAGAGTTGGAGGTTCGTCCTGGAATGAACGGCCCGCAGATATGTTTGGAGGGTGAGCCCACCACTCCAGCGCTTTCTGGATGCGAGGTGTTAGAAGGACCTTGTCCTCGAATGACCCTGACACCTGTTTCCACTGCTTGTCTAATTCCTCCTGTAGAGTCCTCATGTGCAATCTTCAATTTGGGGTAAGTTGGATGCACGAGGAAGCCATGCCAAGGAATGATTTGAACGTTCGGACAGAAACGTACAGTTTTGATTGGAGGAACCGCACCATCTTTACCATGCGGTCCTGTCTTTCCTGGGAAACAAACACTTTCCCCTGCCGAGAATCTAGCGAGGCTCCGAGAAAATCTCGCCTTTGCGATGTATGAAAGTGTGACTTCTGGCAATTGATTGAAAGCCCCAAGGTTTGGAAGAGGGAGACGCAGACTTGAGTGTGCTGCTCCGTTAGGTAAAAAGTTTTGGCCTTGATGAGGCAGTCGTCCAGGTATGGGTAAAATTTGACACCTTGGAGACGCAGGAAGGCAGCTACTGGGGCTAAGATCTTGGTAAAGACCCTCGGTGCTGATCGAAGGCCGAATGGTAGGACTTTGAATTGGAAGTGCAGCTGTCCGACTGTAAAGCGTAGATACTTCCTGTGTCTGGGGTGGATTGGCACATGGAAATATGCGTCTTGGAGGTCGATCGTTGAAAAGAATTCCCCTGGATTGAGATAATTCAGAATTTGAAGCAGAGTTAACATCTGAAAAGTTTTTGAAATGATAAATTTGTTTAGGGCCCGTAAATCTAAAATTGGACGCCATTCCCCCAACTTTTTCTTGACTAAGAAAAATCGGGAATAAAACCCCTTGCCGCGTTGACCTTGCGGCACGACTTCGAAGGCTCCTTTTTTTTTTCTTTTTTAAATTTTTTTATTGAAAGAACAACAAAAAAACACAACAAACATCACAAGGCAATACTGACAATTGAGCAGTTGGTCATGGGTCCGTACAGAAGGCGCTCCGGCATATAGTATACAGTCAGTAATCATAAGAAAAAGGGGGGGCGAGGGGGCAGCGAGGAGAAAAGCAATAATACCTGTAAAGTCAATAAATGGAATGTCAATCATGGGGACAAAGCGACATCAGGGAGTAAAGCATGTGGGGGGGTGCAAACATCTCCACGATAGGAGTTCCACTGCGACCAAATTCTACACCATTTCTTGGTTTGACCCCGTGACAGGTAAACGGTTTTCTCCCTAAACCTGCACCAGTCCATGTTTTCCTTCCAGGACAATACAGTAGGCGGCCTGTTGGAGCCCCACAGCTGTGCAATGTCTCTTTTCGCAATCATATTGCCCAGGGTCGCCCAGGAGGTCTGAGCTGTATTATAGTCAGTGGGCTCCCAGACATTAAGGAGACAACGCCTGGCTTCAGGAGGTAAAGCAACACCAGTCACCCTTTCCATTACAGCATGTACACGGGACCAAAATTCACACACCACCGGGCATTCCCACAGAATATGGAGAAAGGTGCCAACCATGCCGCATCCACGCTTACACTGATCATCCACAGAATAACCCATGCGAACCAGACTCGGACCAGTGACGTACACACGATGGAGGATCTTGAGTTGAACGAATCGAAGGTGGGCTGGTATGGCGACCTCCTTGGGTGAGGACAAGGCGGACTGCCAGTCCTCATCATCCAATTCTAGACCATCTGCATTCCACGAGGCCCTGAGGCGCACAAGCAGATCAGCCCTATTGTTTATGAGCTTCTTATAAATCAGTGAAATTGTGCTATCGGGTACATGTCCATCAAGGATACGATCCTCAAGGGGAGAGGACTCAGGAAGGTCCATACCCACGGTGAAAACTGACAATAGGGCATGCCGGACCTGGACATATCGGAAATATTCCCTATTCCCCAGGTCGTATTCAGCCTGTAGCACCGCAAAGGACTTAACGTCCCCTTTGGACCAGAGATCCCCCACCTTGCTGATACCAATCATGTCCCATTTATCAAAACCTTTCGTTCGCCATAGATTACCCAAACATTCAGAATCATACAGGGGGGTCGCACGGGTAAATCTGTCATTCCATCCAAGAGCCGCAGTCGCATCACGCCACACTCGTACCGCAATTTTAGTGGGTCCTGTAAGCGATTTACAGAGCCTCCGGGAATAAAGCGCCCTGTTGAAGTTTCCCCCCGGCAAAAGGTGCTTATTGTAGGAGAGTAGGGTCTGCAATCCTATGATCACCCAGATTTTTGCTTTTTGCTTCACTGGTTTACGACTTTCCCTGGCTGTGGGCCTGCTAATCAGACCCACAGCCTAGCTGTTCTCTCTATTCCAAATTGTACCCAGGTACTGAATTGGCACTGGGCCCTCTCTAAGTCCCTGTACCCAGGGCTGAGGTGCACCCAGAAGTCTCCCAGGGGCTGCAGCATGTATTATGCCACCCCTGGGCTGACTAACCAAACAGACACAACTGGCTGCTTGACAGCTGGGGCAAAGTGGTGTACTCACCCTTTGCTTTAGATATAGTATACCTATATCTAAACCTAAATGGACACACAGATCTCCTATCAGTCACTCCTACGGCAGGCCTTGACAATCCTGAAGGCAGAGTGCTGGGAATCGTGTGAGATGGTGCTCTGGCATGAGCTGAGCCTGTCTGCGGCTTTCGGGATCTATCCCTTAGCCGTTTCCATGATAACGCATACCATATACTCTTAAGTGCATCATAATCCTCGCGGTTATATGCCCACTCTGGTATCGCTTTATCAAAACATGTCGAGTAAGGTGTCATACGAATTGGAATACTAACCCCTCGCCAATTCTGGCGACGGGGTTAGCATTCCACCCTTCAAGAGGGACACGACATGTTGGTAACCTGTAACCCCGGTTAAAGTCAGACAGAGCCTTAGCTCCACAAAATGGATGCTGCCACCGAGACACAAGTCTGCCCTCCTGCTGCTGGGAGTCCTCCCAGCGCAGGAGGAAAGGACAAAGGGTTTCCTGCCAGGGGCGGTGCCAGCACCATCCCAGACAGGATTTTGTGTATCCTAGGTAGGCAGGGCTTTAGAGGAAGGTGACTGCAAGTGGCACCCCGGTGCTCACTGTGCATATGCCGGCTAGAACCAGTTCCAGGGGCACACCAGCCCCTGAGCTGGGGAAAGCCCGGCATGGGAGAGGGGTGTAACCACCCCCTCCTAGTCCCACCCATAGGGCAGGACTTAGTCGCGTGCCAGCCCCCTTTTGCAGGATAAAGGTAGGAGCAGGCCCCCTTCCAAATTAGATCAATCTTTGAATCCTGAACCGACCTTCTACACGAAGAACTCAAGACTCTTCTCAAGATTTCTCCCTTGTGACTAAGGAGTAGTCACCCTGCAGCAGCAGGCACCAACCAAGCATCGCGGTTTGCTGCAAGTCTCTCCTCCGGATCAAGACTGCCCAGCACGACGAGAACCGGCTTCCCTGGCACCTCTGACCTCAACCTGCATCATCAGCCCAGCTGTGATCCATGGGTGTGATGAGACCTCGAGGGACCGGCCATCTTTAAAGACTGCACGACGCTTGTCCAGCACGACCACCGAGTGACCCTCGACTGAGTGCTTTGGGGTAAAGTAAAGTAAAGTAAAGTCCACATTTGTAAAGCGCACAATCACCCGTAAGGGTCTCTAGGCGCTGGGGGCCGTCGGGAAGATTAAGCGAGCTATTGCCCAGAGTCACATGGTGCTGGGCTAACCTGCCGCCGGAGCCGGGGATCGAACCGTGGTCCCCAGATTCCAGCGTCAGTCGCCCTGGCCGCGGCGCCACACCTCTTTCAAGAGAAGCCCCGACCCTGAGCAGCTCCAGCACCGAAGTTCAGCCCCCCTGCATCCACGAGATCTGCGTGGGGCCCTTCTGCTCTTTGCTGTTCACCGCGTTGTCCCGGTCACTTGCCCGTTGGCTAGTGGCCCTCTGACGACGAACTTCGACGACAAACACCGCTGGTCTGGTTGCTCCAGACTGGCCCTTGCTCCCCTCCAACAGAGGAGCACCCCGGACCCTCCTGGTCCACTCCAGACTCCATTTTAGGTCCACCGCGTGGGCTTGAATTTGCCAAGACTTGTTGCCCCAATCCTGGGTCCAGCGACGTCGACAGCAGATACCTTCGTGGGACAGCTCGCACCTCCATCCTGGTCGCCGACAACGCCTCCTGGTCCGAGAGACTGCAGAGCCCAGCAGCGCCCACTCACCTGGTCGAGGTGACTTCGTCCGGTGCCATCCTGGTGCCCACCTAAATCACTGGCTAGTGATTCAGAACTTGGTCCCCTCTGCTTACAGGTCTTCCTCTTCCCTGATCCAGGCTTGGATCTCCACGAACTTCTTCACTGGCCGCCTGCCAGCAACTTTTTTTCTTCAGGCTCCTGGTTCGTCAACGAGGGTTTCCGACGCAACTTGAACCCTATGCAGCCGCAGCCCCTGGGCTAGGTAAACTGAGTACTCCGGTGCTCCAGCATAGTCCAACACCCTAAGTGTTCGGATCCACTCTTGTTTTCGACCCACCTAGTCGGGTTCGCCCGAGAACAGTAACTTTGTCTTTACTAGCCTCCATAGACTTTTTCCCGCCTTACGCGTGAGAGTTCCCACTCTGCACACGACGCCCACAGGCCTCCTGCTCCTGATCTAAGTGTTTAGTATTGTAGGCCTAGCGATTCTAAAGTCTATGAGAATAGTTACTTACCTGCTAGTAATTCGCATTCCACTTCTTGTGTATATGGTTTTTCGTGCCCCTCGGGCATTTGTGTAAATTGTGCGACCTTCAGTATTTCTTTAAGAGTTTTGTTGTGTGCTTAGCTCCCTGTCTCATAAAGAGCCAGGGTAGTCCTGTTATAAATAAATATACTTTATTTTTGATAACAACTTGTGTGGTGTCCTTTCACTTGGTGTTCAAGGGGTAATGTGATGGTAAAACAGCTGGCTTAACACGCCCTCTAGAGTCTTAGCCTTAGACTGCCCGTATCCATGCTACTAGGATAGCTGGTCTATAAGGTTGACTTACAACCAATCATCAATAAGGGTTGTTTGGACTGATACATAGTGATCACTAGAATAGTGAGCACTGCATATCAGGCCAACTTCTCACACTTATCCATTGCAAAGGCCGCCGCCGGACCGGGGGCATAAGTCGCGTGGTTAACCGCACTCAGCTGGGAAGCCCAATAGCAGCGCCTAAGGTCAGGGAGGGCGATACCTCCGTCGTACCATGGCAATGTGAGTTTAGACAGAGCAATGTGTACACGCCCATCCCAAACAAGACGCCTTTGTAGACCCTCCACCTCACGAAAGTACAGAGAGGGAACAAGATCAAACGAGTTCTGGAGAGCGTACAGAAATCTGGGCAGCGACATCATTTTAAAAAGGGCCGCACGGCCCAGCGGGGACAACGGCAATTGACGCCAACGAGCGACATCTAACTTCAGCCGTTGAAGAGGAGGTAGCAAGTTACGTTCATAACGGACGGCGGCATCCAAGGAGATGTAGATCCCCAGGTATTTAAAGCCGGTCTCAGTCACTTGAATAGGATATCTACGAGGCAATGGGGGGGTTCCCCCAGCCAAAACGTAGACACAAGATTTGGTCCAATTAATAACGAGACCAGAGTTCTTCTCGAAGGAGGTCAGAACATCGAAAAGCACATTGAGAGATTTCCGAGGGGAGGTAAGGTACAGGAGGATGTCATCCGCGTAAAGCGAGATACGATCCTCAAAGTCGGGAGTCCACCGAATGCTCCTCATGGAAGGCTCCCAACGGAGCCACTCAGCCAGCGGTTCCAAAGCGAGGGCGAAGAGTAACGGAGACAGCGGGCAACCCTGCCGGGTACCCCGCCCGAGCGCAAAGGCCCCGGAGACCTTACCATTAACCACTACCTGTGCCAGGGGCTTCTCAAAGAAGCTTAACCCAAGCGATAAACCCCGGGCCGAACCCAAACTTCGAGAGGGCAGCCCAAAGGTATGGCCACTCAATGGTATCAAAAGCCATCGTAGCGTCAAGGGAAACCAAAATGGCCGACTCAGTGAGAGTCGCATCCCTCACGAGAACTCCGTGGAGTCTCCGCAAGTTAAGGGCGGTGTTACAATGAGGAATAAAACCGGACTGATCCGGATGGACCAAGTCCCCGATAACCGTAACCAAGCGGGCAGCCAACAGTTTGGCAAGAATTTTGGGTTCGGCGTTAAGCAATGAAATGGGTCTATACGAGGCACAGCAATCACGAGGCTTACCCTCCTTGTGGAGAACCACAATGGTAGCAAGCCGCTGATCCGCGGGCAAGGAACCAGAGTCCAAAGCCTCCAGGAGCATCCCCTTTAAATAGGGTGCCACGGTGTCGGGTCGCAGCTTATACAATTCGATGGGTAAGCCATTGGGGCCCATTGCTTTACCAGAGCGGAGGGAGCGGATAGCACCCGCGATCTCGTCTACCGTGATGGGCGCGTCCATGAAGTCTCGGTCGTCCTCTGAAAGACAGGGCAACGCAATGTCCCAAAGAAGTAACCGGGAATCCTCCTCGTCTCTAACAGAGACCGGGGCATACACAGTTTGAAAGTGGTCAACAAAACAATCAACCATCCCAACAGGATCAGTAACACGCTCACCATCCAGCCTCTCGATCACAGGGACAACACGATTCTCTCTCTCTTTCTTATCCAGCCACGCAATCAATTTACCAGCCTTGTCCCCCACGTCATACAGCCGGCCCTGTTGCTCACTGTACATCACCTTAGCCGCATCAGTAACGAGGGCTTTGTAATCAGCCTGCTTCAAACTGAGGGAATGCGACACCAAACGAGACACCCCAGAACCGAGGTCATTCTCAAGTGTAGTGATATCCGTTTCAATCCGCACAATTTCCTCATTTTTAGCCATTTTTGCAGCAGCAATAAGTGACAGTGACTGCCCACGGATAACCGTCTTGAAAGCCTCCCACAGCGAAACAGAAGAAGAAACAGACTCCACATTGTCATTGAAGTAATGGTCAATAGCTTTAACAATTTCAGAACGGGTCTTAGGATTACGGAAATACCAAGGATTGATGGGGGCCATCCTACCCGCACTGCCAACCCCAACCCGAAACCGAAGCCACAAAGGAGAAAGGTCCGATATACCCCTGGGAAGATGACGAACCTCATCAATGAGGGAAGATTGGGCTGCGGGCATCAGAAAATAATCTAGCCTGGAGAGACTACCATGCTCCTGAGGCACAGCCGGGAGCTCTGTTTGAATTGCTGCATTTTAAAACTTTGTGTCTGAATTGATTTTACGAATTTCACAATTTTTCCTCACCTGCTAGGCTGGTTGGGGCACTCATTCTGTATCTTAACACCCGGGCAGCCGACCTGAACGCTGCCACGGGGTAAGAAATCGCCAGCACCACCATTAGCGAGCGAGCCTGTTCACAGGCCACGCCCACTTCCTGAGGCCACGCCCCCTTTGATTATATAAAGCGCCGACGCCCAGCCTTCCCCTGATCCCATACTCCTGAGGCACAGCCGGGAGCTCTGTTTGAATTGCTGCATTTTAAAACTTTGTGTCTGAATTGATTTTACGAATTTCACCCTTTTTCCTCACCTGCTAGGCTGGTTGGGGCACTCATTCTGTATCTTAACACCCGGGCAGCCGACCTGAACGCTGCCACGGGGTAAGAAATCGCCAGCACCACCATTAGCGAGCGAGCCTGTTCACAGGCCACGCCCACTTCCTGAGGCCACGCCCCCTTTGATTATATAAAGCGCCGACGCCCAGCCTTCCCCTGATCCCATACTCCTGAGGCACAGCCGGGAGCTCTGTCTGAATTGCTGCATTTTAAAACTTTGTGTCTGAATTGATTTTACGAATTTCACCCTTTTTCCTCACCTGCGAGGCTGGTTGGGGCACTCATTCTGTATTTTAACACCCGGGCAGCCGACCTGAACGCTGCCACGGGGTAAGAAATCGCCAGCACCACCATTAGCGAGCGAGCCTGTTCACAGGCCACGCCCACTTCCTGAGGCCACGCCCCCTTTGATTATATAAAGCGCCGACGCCCAACCTTCCCCTGATCCCATACTCCTGAGGCACAGCCGGGAGCTCTGTTTGAATTGCTGCATTTTAAAACTTTGTGTCTGAATTGATTTTACGAATTTCACCCTTTTTCCTCACCTGCTAGGCTGGTTGGGGCACTCATTCTGTATCTTAACACCCGGGCAGCCGACCTGAACGCTGCCACGGGGTAAGAAATCGCCAGCACCACCATTAGCGAGCGAGCCTGTTCACAGGCCACGCCCACTTCCTAAGGCCACACACCCCCCCCACGCCCTTTCCCTGTATAAAACCATGTGCAACTCTCGGACGCGCAGCGGACGGGCGCAGCGGGCGCGCCTAAGGCAAGCCCGTCTGGGCCCGTCCGGGCCCAGCCGGACCCAGGCCCAGGTACTCTGCCGGATTTGCCACACGATCGTCTGGTGTATACTAGGGACATGCTCTGGGCCTTCCATCAGGAAAAAAATCAGGAGTGCCACTACATCCATGCTGAAGGTAAACCCTTTGTTAACTGTGCACGATGCAACCCAGCCGAACATTGCTCCCGAAAACCAGGACTTGAGTTCGGCCTCCTTAACTGCCGCTCCCTCCCGAAGCACGCGCATGAAATCAACCTGTTGATACTGGATCACGGCCTGGATGCTCTGTTTCTCACAGAAACCTGGCTCTCTGCTAGCACGGACTCTGATATCGTCAACACCCTACCCCCAGGCTATCTCATTCAAACCCTACATAGGCCTAAAAAGAGAGGAGGGGGGCTGGCAATCATTTACAGAGGACACCTGGTTTGTAGGACCAGTAATGCCAATGTTGAGGATTGTGAAAGCTGCCACTTCGCCCTTCAAATTTCCCCGGTACACTCCCTCTCAGGACTGTTGATCTACCGTCCTCCGGGGACACCAGGGAACTTCCTCAACGCCCTCACTGATACGGTGTCTCAATTAGCATCCTCCGCCTCGAACTTCCTTCTCGTAGGCGATCTTAACCTTCACCTTAATGACCCCACAGACTCCTCAGCGTCGGATCTCCTTCAGGACCTTAGGTCATTTAACATCCGAATGACCAACAACGAACCACCCCATGATAAGGGGCACCTATTGGACCCCGTCTTGACCAACATCATGGATATTACCTCGGGTCCCCCCATCCCTTTCCCTTGGACAGATCACTTCCTAGTCCCTTTCTCTTGGCACCTAGTCACAGCACCCCCTCAATCCCTGAAAATCCGAGTGACAGACCGACGCTGGCATAAGCTTGCACCAGTTGAATGGGCCAGTATGCTCTCAGATTCCACACCTGTACTCTCCACGGACCCGGTGGTGGCCGACGAACAATTCAATTCCTGGATCATATCCTCATTGGATAAACTCCTTCCCAATACCACCACTCTTAAACAAACGAAAAGAGTGACCCCTGCTCCCTGGTACACCCCAGCGCTCAAATCTCTACGACACGAATGTAAGAGAACTGAGCGCTCCTGGAGGAAGGATAAATCCAACGAAAAAAAGGATGCCTACCATACCGCACTACAAAATTATAAAACCGCCCTTCGTAACACCAAAAGTCTGTTCTTTCAAGAATGAATAGAACACTCTGCTAGCTCCAGTAAGGAATCATTCACCATTTTAAAAGAACTCCTTAAAGTCCCCGACCCCGAACCGAGCGGCCCACCAGATCCCAAGGCAGACGAGGAAAAATGCCACAAGCTAGCCAACTTCTTTAAGGAGAAAATCCAAAAAATCCTCGACTCCATCCCGGCTACAAATCTGAACGAGGAAAAAGAATCCAATAACTTCCCGACCCCCCCATGTCTCACCTCTTGGGGACAAGTGACAACAGAAGAGGTCGAAAATACGCTGAACATTATTAAAAGCGGATCACCTAGGGACCCTGCCCCCTTACGGATTCTCAAAAAAGTTGCACCCTCGATCGCTCTCCCCCTCACCCACCTCATTAACGCCTCTCTTCAACAGGGAGTTGTCCCACCCAGTTGGAAGGCGGCAGTGGTCAAAGCATTATTAAAAAAACCCTCCCTCGACCCTGCCGACCTGGCAAATTACAGACCAATCTCCCTCCTCCCGGGAACGAGTAAGATCGCGGAAAAACTTGTGAACAGGAAACTTTCACAATTTTTGGAGAGCAATAACCGGCTTAAAAGCTCGCAGACGGGATTCCGCCCTGGACAGGGCACTGACATCGCCCTCCTTATGGCAGTGGAGGAGGCCAGAGCACTTTTGGACGAAGGAGGATCAGTGGCAGTGATCCTCCTCGACCTCAGTGCGGCCTTCGACACCGTCAACCACCAGCTCCTAATTCAACGACTCAGGAGTGTAGGTGTTGAAGGGACCGCGCTTTCCTGGCTATCGTCCTTTTTGAGTCACCGCTCTTTTCAAATTTGGGAAAATAACACCCGCTCCTTCGACACTCCCCTCCAATGTGGCGTGCCTCAGGGCTCCTCCCTGAGCCCCACTTTATTTAATATCTACATGTCCCCATTGGAGGAGGTTGTTATTCCGTTCGGAGTGAGCATCGTCAGCTACGCTGACGACACACAACTAGTGGTGTCCCTTTCTCACCCTAGCCAACAACCTGCGGATCTGTACAACTGTCTCTCGCAGATACAAGGATGGATGAACAAATCATCTTTGAAACTTAACGGTTCAAAGACTGATATTCTCCTCCTTGGTCAGAAGGGGCCCTCCTTACTACAGAACATCTGGCCATCCTCTCTGGGTCCGCTCCCAGACCCGAAACCAGAGGTAAAAAGCCTGGGTGTCTGGCTCGATAAGGACCTTTCATTTGCAACACAAGCAAAAAAGGTAGCCGGGACCTGCTTCGGGCTCCTCAGGTCAATGCGAAAGATTCTGCCCCTACTCCCCCCCCAACTCTCAAAAACTGCTGATCCAAGGCCTGATACTCTCTAGGCTCGACTTCAGTAATTCCATCTATCTAGGAGCGCCGGAGGCTACTCTGAACAAATTACAAAGGGTCCAAAATGCAGCTGCCCGGATCCTTACTAACACCTCTGTCAGAGCTTCAGCCAAACCAGCGCTGAAGCGCCTCCACTGGCTCCCGGTAAGAGAGCGTGTGAAATTTAAGGCCCTCTGCCTGGCGCACAGATTGCTCCAAAATAAAGGCCCCCAAGCCTACAAAAATTCATTAAGCCATATAAAGCCCCCAGATCCCTTCGATCCGACCAGGAACATTTCATCATCATTCCCAGAATCAAGAAAGCCCGAACAGGTGGAAGGCGTTTCTCGGTTCACACAGCACGCCTCTGGAACACCCTTCCTCTTGACTTAAGATCTGAACCCAACTACCTACGGTTCAGGAAGCGATTGAAAACACACCTCTTCCCCTAACCCCGTCCCAGGCCCCCCCCTTGCTGAACCTCAGTTGTATTGATCTTAGCGCTGGGATACTCATGGGTGACTACGTGCTCTATAATTTAAAATAATAATAATAATAATAATGCGCCCCAGAGTGAAAGGTGTACTGAAGCTGTGTGGGATGCAGCAGTCTCCAGCTATCAATGAACCCAAAAGTTTCCAGCAGATCACTTAGCCACATCTGAGACCTGGCCAACTCCCGGGGCGGAAAACGGTCAGCAGTACCAGAGACAACGGAGTTAAAGTCCCCACCAAGGATAAGAAACCCCTCGGGCAACCCCAGCACAACCTTACCCACATCAGCATAAGTAGGGGCCTGTAGGCCCGGAGGGACATAGATCGAGAGAATGGAGAGAGTCTTCCCCTCCCATCTACCCGTGAGGGGAGCATAGCGCCCCCTATCATCAGGTATCACCTCATCGATCTCGAAAGGGAGAGACGACCGGATGAGAATGCCCACCCCCCGGGAGCCAGAAGTGAAACCAGAGTGAGCGACTAAGCGATAACCACGCCTATTCAAGGCCTGACAGACGTTACCAATCAGATGTGTCTCCTGTAGGAGAACAACATCGGGAGAATGGCGTCTGAGGAACTACAAGACCACCCCCCCTTTATTCTGTCTCCCAACCCATTAACATTCCAGGACAACAGTTTCAACTCACCGCCCCCGATCCCCGAGAACGAAGCAGGGCACCCCACACACGAACCCAAATGACACGAGCAGAAAGGAGAATCAATATGAAGCCTTGTGACAAAAAAGAAACACACACAACCCCCCCCACAACTCCCCAACTGAAACCCGTTACAACGCCCCCCACCCTGCACCCCTGCGTAGGACTCAGAAGCCACCCCAACTTGCAGTGTGCCTGTCGCCCCATAGTGAAACTACTCTACACAAAGAACCCAGGAGGAGAAAGAGTCCCCAGTAACCCTCAGGCCCAAGCAATAAAATAAAAGCAAAAGAACCAAAGTCCCGACTCAGCCGAGAAAGTAGAGAAGTTCAGACGCCAGGGCCCACGGCATCATTCCTGCTCCGACAAGCCACCTTCAGCACCACCAGGGTGCTCAGTTCGATCATCACTTTTGGGCAAAGAGTCAAGCCAGTCACTGACACTGTCCGGGCGATCAAAGAAAAACGTTTGTTCACCACGCACCACACAAAGTCTGGCCGGAAACAGCATGGCATATTTGAGTCCCAGGTCCCGCAACCGTCTCTTAACTCCCTGAAACCCCATCCTCTGCCGCTGTACAAATGGAGTAAAATCTGGATAGAAGTTCACAGTAGAATTCTCGAACTTCACCGGGCCTTTGTCCCGGGAGGCTTGCAGGATAGCGTCTCTGTCCCTGAAGTGGAACAATCTGGCAACAATGGGTCTCAGGGGATCCCCGGGCTGCGCCTTCCCTCCCGGAACTCTGTGAGCTCGCTCAACCGCAAAGAATTTGGTAAGCCCGGGGGGAGCAAGATAATTCGAGACCAGATCTTCCACTAGGAGGTCAGTAGCAGAGGGCTCGGGAGTCTCTGGAACGCCAATAATGCGCACGTTATTGCGACGGGGCCGATTTTTGTAATCCTCCAGATGACGTGCCATCATGTCACGAGAGGAACGCAGGTTCCCGATCTCCGTTTGAATCAGTAGTCAGTTTGCATCAGTAGTCAGGCTGGAAGTCTTCAAATTTAACTCCTTAACCCTCTCATTGGTCTTCGCCAAGTCCGCTCTGATTAGCGTAACATCCACAGCCACCGTGTCTATCTTGGAGGCAAGCGCCTCATATTGCTGTCCCATAGAGGTCTGAAGGCCGGTGATGGCGCCCATGACATCCTGCAATGATAGTTCCGGTACAGCCTTAGGATCGTCAGGCGAACGGCTAGCACTGCTGGGGGACCCCTTTAGTTGAGAATAATGGTCCATAATATTCGTCTGGGAGGGGCCCCCACGAAGCGGTGCCTTGGTCTTACGTTTCTCCGGCTCTTGTCTAGCGGCCATACTGGAATAGGGACCCCGGAGGGGTCTGCGCGAACTGGTGAAAATGGCCGAATGCGGTGAGGCCAAAAAGCCACGAAACTGGACCAAATGGGCAAATGTCAACAACGTTGAGGACACGGTGGTCAAATGGAATGGCTGGAAACAGTGCGGCTAGACCAGGCTGGAGCAGGAGTCAATCTGAGCCGTAGTCGTGTCAATCCGCGCCGGGAGTAGGAAGTGAAACCGAAAGTTAGACAGAGGCCATCCAGGGGGAGAAACCCCTCCGGCCGATGTTGTTCAACTACTCCCCGGCCAGCAAGTCAACTGAGCCCCGGTGTCGCCTCGGGCGGGCCGAAAAAGGTCCAGACGATGTAAAAATGGACCCAAGCGTCCGATTTCGATTTTTCGAAGAATGTTGAAGTTAGCCAGAGTCTGTCTTCAAAAGCCCATCGGTAAAATCAGGATTTGGAAAGGATAGATGCGAAGGGCGGCGCGGGTCTCGGGAGCTTCTTACTCACGCGACCATCTTGGATGCCCACGAAGCTCCTCCTCTCTAAACCCGATGGCTCCTTTTTTGATCATCAATTTCACCTGGGCCAAAAGTTCTTTGAGATGGGGAGAGGGTGGCCCCGAAGGTGGAGTGGGAGGGAATTTTGTGAATTCCAGGGTATGTCCTTTGGAGATAACGTCCAGGACCCATTGGTCGGAGGTGATTTCGGACCATTTGCAAAAGTACTTTGAGATGCGACCTCCAAGATTTACAGTCGGCAGAAGAAAGGAACTGAGACTGTCACTGTTTTTTATTGTTTGAGCCACCTCTATATGTTGAGTTTCGTTGATATGGTCTGGTGGTGAACTGACGATTCTGGGATTGGTAGGAACCCCTCTGTCGGCTATCGTTATAGGTATTGTACGAACGATATTGACTTGATCCTCAAAAAGTAGAGGAACCTCCGCCTCTACCCCGTGCCCCCCGAAAGGGCCGCTTCTTGTACTGGAGGGTAGCTAAAGACTTTGCAGTGTCGGTGTCCTTTTTGATCGCCTCAAGGGCATCATCAACATGTTTGCCAAACAACAATTCTCCGTCATACGGCAAGTTCAGGACTCTTGCCTGTACCTCTGGGCGGAATGTGGTAGACTTCAACCAGCCTTGACGCCTCAAGACTGCAGCCACAGCCAATTGACGAAAACCCGTTGAGGAAATGTCGAGTGCGCAATCAATGATTTCGGATGAAATCAACTCCCCCTCTTGTATAATGGTCTGCGCTTCTACACGGATGGCATCAGGTAGTTGAGGAATCAGTGCGGCAACCTCGGACCACATCTGGCGGTCGTAACGGCCCAGAATAGCCAAAGTATTAGCCGCCCTCACCGTAGTAGCCGCCATGGTTGTGAATTTCTTTCCTATAGAATCCAACTTGCGGCCTTCCTGATCAGGAGGAGACGTGAGTGGTGTAGCAGGATTGCGTGATCTTTTCTGTGCTGCCTGAGTTATAACCGAATCTGCTTTTGGTTGTGACACCAAACAGGCCGGGGAAGACGCCGGAGCCTTGTATTTCCTGTCCAATCTGGGCAAAACTGCAGGTACAGAATTTGGACGTTCCATTAATTTAAGGCCCTCCTGCCAAATATAATCAACGATTGGTATAGTGCGGGATTGCCTTTGTGATAGGTCCTTAAAATCATACAAGAAGCATTCACTTTCATGTTGTTGTTTTTCGACCATGAGATGAAAACGTTTTGCAGCACGGATCATCAAATTGTGGAAATTTGCAATGTCCACTGGAGGCGATGCTAGAGGTGAGGTGGGCGGAGTGGAAGGTGTTTGAGCCCTGTAATCGTCCCACTCATTCATATAGACGTCATTGTCGTCATCAGTATTGTGAGGATCAGGATCCTCGTCGCCAGTGTCAGGACGAGTACCACCCGGTGACGCGGGTGAAACTGGTGCAGGTGCCTGAGAAGTTGAGGTTGAGGCTGTGGAGGAGGTGGTGGTGGTGCTGGAGAGGCAGGTGTAGAAGGAGGAAACCTGCGGTTATAGTCATCTAGCATGTGCTGTAGGTTCATGACCAGAGATAGAGGTATCTGTGTAATTGGTTCCGAAGGCACTGGTTCTGATGCATCAACAGGAAATAATTTGTTCCCATCTTCGACGTTATCCACTACATCACCCTCATCACTATACTCCTGGCACTTAATGTGTAAATCAGATGGACTGGATGCCTGTTTAAATAGTTCTTCCACCTCTGAATCGTTTCCGGATTCTTCCTCACCAGACTGGAACAATTGATCTGGGAGATGAGTTCCACTTCTCACTGGACTCAGTTGGATGAGAGGTACTCTCCTCAAAGAAGAAGCAGTAACCACTGTATAGATGGCAGCTGTTTTCAGCAAAGGTTGATGAGACGTCAACGAGCCCGTTGACGTAAATGTGGCAGTGTTAGAATCAACCTGAGGCGTCTGCGTCGTCGCCATAGAGGTAATCGGCGCTAAAATTGAAGGTTTTTTCTTCGTCGACAAAGATTTCTTGTCCGTCGACGGAGCCGTCGACGAAATTGGAGCCTTGATCGTCGACGATGATGTAGACGTCGACGGGATGACAGCCGTCGACGATGTTACGATGGTCGACGAGACAACCGTCGACGGGCCCGTCGACTAGCTGCTTCTAGAAGGCTTGATCTTCGTCGACGGTGTTCGCGTCGACGAAGTAAGCATCGACGATGGCTTCGTCGTCGACGGTTTCGCTTTGATGGTCGTCGACGAGATCTTCACAATAGAAGTGATGGGTCTCACCTTCTGGGCCGCCGTCGACGAGGTGATCGTCGTCGACGAGGTGATCGTCGTCGACGTAGCGCTGGTCGACATAGTACATGTCGTCGTCGACGTAGAGGTGACAGTCACTGACTTCGTCGTCGCTGAAGACGTCGACGGATGCGCCGACGAGCCCGTCGACGAGCCAATGCCAGATTTGTTAATGGAAGGCAAGGCTTTGGGCGCGGACGTCAGAGAACCAGGTCCCGTAGACGTGCCCTGAAGCAAATCCTGTGGGGAGACAATCCTGGAGGACTCCAACAGTCTACTCTTCTTCAGAAAAGGAGATGGAACCTCAGTCTCAGACCCACGCTTCTGAGAGGATTTAGAAATAACAGATGATAAACTTTCTACGTCAGAAACCACAGACTCTGAAGTCTTCAACTTCTGTAGCCACAGAAGGAGACGGGCCTCTCTATCCCTCAGAGTCTTGGGAGGGAAAGTGCGGCAGTACTTACAGTTTTTCACCTCGTGGTCTGGGTAGAGACAGTAAATGCATTTACTGTGTGGATCCTCGTGGAAAAGGCGCAGTTTACCACAAGAAGGGCAGGCTTTAAATAAAGATTTCTTATTTGAAGACATTTTCTGATGAAAAAACAGTTAGAGTTAAAGAAAACTGAGCAGAGCTCAGGGAGACTCCCTTCACACGACGTGCGGTAGAAAATCTGAGGACTTGGGCTTCTGAGGAGAAGGTTCTAGAGAAGGCTACAGCCTCATTGGCTGGAATGTGGACCAACACATAATGACACTAATATGCTACTAAAGTGAGTTCTCCCTTAGGCTTTTCAATGGGCCTATTATGTTCTATGGTACTTTTAGAATTTACAATTTATTACATTATATGTATGTATATTTTTATTTATGATATTTTTCATGTATACATGCATATTTTACTGCTATTTTATGTACCGTGGGACTCCCACTTCGACGACGGGGATATTCAAGCATGTGAAACTATGAAAGACACCCCTAATACTGGAGAACTAAAGTTACAGGTAAGTTTTCTTACTCCAGTATTGGAACTTTCATAGATTCACGTGCCTGAATCAGAATAGCAAGCAGTGAGATTACAAAGCACATTTCTCTGATACATTTCATTATTATGTAATACCACTTGAAAATCAAGCATATCATCCATATACATACATATTATATATATATATATATATATATATATATATATATATATATAATGTGACTTTGTAAAACAAGAGAAATTACGGATGGAGGAATGGAAAGAAGGCTCACCGTTACTGGATGATATTCCGCAGTACCGCCTCTCCCACTGCCGCATCCTACTGTGCGGCTTCCTCCAAGCAGTAGTGCCTGGTGAAGGTGTGCGTAGATGCCCAGGTCGCTGCCCTGCAGATATCCTGGATTGGCACTCCTCCAAATAGTGCAGTGGATGTGGCCACTGCCCTCGTGGAATGAGCACGTACTCGTGCATTTAGAGGCTTTCCAGCAGCTTGATGACAGTAGACAATTGCACTGGAAATCCATCTGGCAATTCCCCTTTTAGATAAAGGGAAACCTTTCCTGGGTGCGCTGAAAGCGGCGAAGAGCTGAGAAGATTTGCGAAAGCTCTTAGTTTCTTTCAAGTAGAACTTCATACATCTTTGAAGGTCTAGTGAGTGTAACACTCTTTCCGCTGCTGTTGACGGATGATGAAAGAAACGTTTTACCACCAACGGCTCATTCAGATGAAAATCAGTTGGCACCTTAGGAATGAATTTTGGATTAGTCCTAAGAATCATTCTATCTTCCTGAAACTGTAGGAAAGGCTCCTGAATTGTGAGCGCTTGCAGTTCACCTACTCTTCTCGCTGAAGTTAGTGCAATGAGAAGAGCCACTTTCCAGGACAAGAACTTAAGGTCCGCTCTGTGTATCGGCTCAAACGGTGGTTTCATCAATTGTGACTGTACTATATTGAGATTCCATAGTGGTGGTGGAGGCTTTACTGGAGGAAAACCCCCGAATATTCCCTTCATTAACTGTTTGATGATCCTTGATGACCATAAGGACAGGCCTGATGAAGACCTCCTGTAGCGGGATAACGCAGCCAAATGCACCTTGATGGAAGCGTGTGCCAATCCTGACTTTGCTAACAGCAGAATGTAAGTTATAATTTGATGAGGTGCAGCAGTAAGAGGGTGAATGTTAGGATAAGTTACTTACCTGTAATCCTAGTTCTCTTCCAGGGGTATCCTCATCAAAGTCATAAGCACTGAATATTCCCGCCCATGTGCGGGACCCCGGAAACAATATAAAAATATATATGTAAAAAACACATATCTCGCTCCACATATATGTATGTACATATATCATTTTTCTCACACCAATGCAGCTCCACACTGAGGCTAAAACAATGTAAACACATCTACATGCACTGCAATTAGTAAGGAAACAAAAAACACATTAGGTCAAATAACCCTTGAACTTTGTGTTTTAATGAGTAAAACCACTCATAAATCCTGAAAATTGCCCATAAATAGACATTGTTAGCCCTCAGGCTGCATTGCAAAACAATAGCATAGAAAATGAAACCATTTTCAACAAAAACTGGCACCGTGCCTTTAAGGCAGCCATGACCCCAGGCTTCCCATCATGCCTCAGGGGTGACAGTTAGGTCAGTGTTCTTTGCATAACCCTGAAGACAGGGCTCAGCCACAAGATTGTAATAGTACCGAATCTCATTTACCTGGGGAGGTGGGTGGGTGGGTTGCTTATGACTTTGATGAGGATACCCCTGGAAGAGAACTAGGATTACAGGGGATCCTCATCAATAGTCATAAGCACTGAATAGAATAGCAAACCCATCAACCACCTGCAGGTAAATGAGAAGTACATGACCCAACTAAGCCATAACAGCCAATAACTCAGCTGTTAAACCGATTCCTCAGGGTGGCCTGGCCCACCTGGGTATCTGCTCTGGTGTCCGAATCTAGACAGTAATGTCTGGTAAATGTATGGACAGACATCCAGGTCACCGCTTTACAAATCTCAGACATGGGCTCATTATGCAGGTAGGCTGCCGTGGCAGCTCTACCTCTAGGGGAATGCGCTTTAGGGGTAAACCCCAGAGGTTTCTGCGCCAATTGGTAAGCAAGTTTGATACACGAAACGATCCACCTGGAAATGGAACGTTTCGATGCTGCATGACCAGTTCTGATCGATCCATAGTTAATAAATAATTGATCAGAATGTCGAATAGACTTGGACCTGTCCAGATAGAACTTTAAAACCCTTTTCAGGTCCAAAGAGTGCAAAGCCCTCTCAGCTGGAGTAGAGGGATTGGGAAAGAAAGTGGGCAGAGAGATCGACTGATTAACATTTATTTATTTATTTATTTGCGGTATTTATAGAGCGCGACACTCATCCCAGGGGATATCACGGCGCTATGAACCAAGAGGGACTACTGAAGGCATATGCTGAAAGGTTACGTTTTAGGAAAGAGGTGTGTTTTCAGTTTTTTCCGAAACTGAAAGTAGTTTGTGGTGTGTCTTAGGTCGGTAGGTAGGTCATTCCACCTTTTGGCTGCCAGGTAGGAAAAGGCGCGACCGCCTGTCCTGACTTTATAGATTCGTTTGGGTTTGGCCAGAGCTGATTGACTCGACCGTAGATTCCTGTTAGGAACATAGAACTCGATTTTCCCATGAAGAATTGTGGGGCCAGTTTTATGTAGAGCTCTGTGCGCATGGCTAAGCAGTTTGTAGGCAGACCTCTGGCGCATCGGGAGCCAGTGGAGTTTCTTTAGGCATTCCGATGCCGAGTCTCGTTTGCCTTTATTGCAGACCAGTTTGGCCGCCTGATTTTGCAAGACCTGTAGGCGGGAGAATAGTTGTTCATTCATCCCTTCAAATAGTGCGTTGCCATAGTCTAGGCGGCTGACCAGTAGGGCCTGTGTGACTGAGCGTCTACAATCCAGGGGTATCCAGGGAAATGTCCTTGCGAGGAGAAAATCTGACACCACTTCCGGCAGGAAAGAAGGGTGCGTTCTGAGCACCACTCTATTCAAATGAAATACTGTATAAGGCTCTTTGGTACAGAGGGCCTGAATCTCGCGCACCCTACGGGCTGACATAATCGCTACCAAAAAAGATGCTTTCCAGGAAATATGCTGTAAAGTAGCTTTATGAATAGGCTCAAAAGGAGGGCCCATCAACTTTGATAGTACTAGGTTCAGCTCCCAGGGAGGAGAAGGAGGCCGTACAGGAGGGTACACCTTTTTCAGACCTTGCAGGAAATCTTTTACTGCTGGCAACTGGAAAAAAGAGGTTTGTGAAGGTGACCGCCTATAAGCAGTTATAGCGGCTAAATGCACCTTAAGGGAGTTAAACTTCAAACCTGCTTTAGCCAGATACAACAAGTATGGAAGAACTGCTTCTTCCTGACTCTTCACCGGATTGTGACCATTCTGCATGCACAACATATAGAACCTCTTCCACTTGCATGCGTAAGAATGTCTTGTGGAAGGACGTCGTGCTTCTCTCAGAATGGACATGCAGTCTTGTGGCAGTCCTAGATGGCCGTACTGAATGACCTCAGGAGCCATGCTGCCAAGTTCAGTGACGGAAGGTTGGGATGGTGAATCCTCCCGTTCATCTTCGATAACAGGTCCGGCCTGCATGGAAGCCTCTTGTGAGGAGACATTGACAGGTGAAGTAGGTCCGTGTACCACCATTGCCTCGGCCAGTCGGGGGCAATCAGGATCATTGTTGTGCACGAGTGGCTCAGCTTGCTCACCACCTTCGGGATCAGAGAAAGGGGTGGAAAGGCGTACACAAATTCCCCTGACCAGTCGATCAAAAGAGCATTCCCTCTCGTTCCTGGTCGATAGAACCTTGAGGCGAAGCTTGGGCATTTGCTGTTTACGTCGTCCGCGAAGAGACCCCAAGACTGGAAAATGTCTTCTAGCACTTCGTCGTTGAGAACCCAGTCTTCTCTGTCTTCGAAGTGCCGACTTAGTGCGTCCGCCCTCACGTTCTGCTCTCCTGGGAGGTGGACTGCTTGAACAGACAACTTGCAAGCCAGAAGCCAGAAGCCAATGCCAGATGCACTGAGCTTCTAGTGATAGAGTCCTTGAGCGGGTTCCTCCCTGCTTGTTCAAATAGTACATCGTGGTGGTGTTGTCCGTTTGTACTAGAACCACTTCTTCCTAAAGTGAGGGGAGGAACGCTTTGAGAGCCAGGTGGACTGCTCTCAATTCCAGCAAGTTGATGTGGTAGGTGCTTTCTTTGGACGACCACAGACCCTGCACCTGAAGAGGCCCCATGTGCGCCCCCCAGCCTTGCAACGACGCATCTGTGATGATCGTTTGTGTAGGAGGAGGTTGATGGAAGGGAACTCCCACTTGCATGTTCTACTTCTTTGTCCACCACGGGATGGAAGATCGAGCTACCTCCGACAAAGTGATCTGATCGTCCCAGTGATCTGATTGCTGGTCCCATTTGTCCTCCAGATCCTGCTGAAGAGGACGCATCCGAAGTCTGGCGTTCGGTACTAAGAATATGCAGGAAGCCATCGACCTTAAGAGGGAGGCTATCTTTCGCACTTTCTGAGTCCTGTTGCGAAGAACTTGCTGGCACTTGAGCGCTATCGAAAACTGTCTCTCCTCCGAAGGAAACACTTTTCCTACCTCGGAGTCTAGCAGTGCTCCTAGGAAGTGAATCTTCTGAGTGGGTTGGGAGACAGAATTGTTGTAGTTGACATGCAAGCCTAGACGCTGACAAAGTTCTATGCATGTCTGGATTTGATTCCTTACATTGTCTGGAGTTGGACCTTTCAACAGCCAATAGTCTAAGTATGGGTATACGAAGATTCCCTGCGGCGTAGAGCTGCCGCCACCACTGCGACACACTTTGTGAACGCCCTGGGGGCCGACTTCAACCCAAACAGAAGGACTTTGAACTGGTAGTTGGAAGTTCCAACCAAAAATCGTAGGAATCTCCTGTGATCGGGCCGTATCGGGACATGAAAATATGCATCTTGAAGGTCCACCGAACACATCCAATCCCCCTTCTTGAGATGTGGATACATTTGGTGAAGTGACAACATGCTAAATTTTTCTTTTCGTACATGTAGATTGAGTGTTCTCAAGTCCAGAATAGGCCTGTATTCCGCCTTTTGGCCCTTTTTTCTGACCAGAAAATACCTCGAGTATACTCCTTTCCCCCTTTGAGCAACCGGCACCCTCTCGATGGCTGATTTCTCGAGAAGTGTCGCTACTTCTTTCTTTAACATTTGTAGCTGGTGGCTTGACGTTGACGTCGGAGGAACGGGTGGAGGTAGACGATGGAAACGAAGACAGTACCCATTCTGCAGCATAGACAACACCCATTGGTCTTTTGTAACGGCCTGCCACTCTGTCCTGTGATGTGCAATGCTTCCCCCCACTGGAGTGGACAACGGCGCTGGGGGAAGTGAAGACTCATTGCTTCTGCTGAAGCTTATTGATTTCCATTTCCTTTGGGATTGCGCTTGCCTTTATATTGCGATTTTTGTTGGCCTTGCTGGTTTTGGCCCTTCTGCCAGTGAGGGGTTTGAACCCTCTGCTTCAAAGAGCCCTTGTTGTCAGAACGGAACTTCTTCCGGAATTCCTTCTTCTTTTCAAGTCCCACAGCTTTAAGGGTGTCTAACTCCGTTTTCATCCGTTGCATCTCCTCATCAGCACTCGCCACAAAGAGAGATGTGCCCGAAAAAGGAAGATTTAGAATTCTGGATTGAGCCTCGGGTTTCAATGCTGTAAGGCGCAACCATGAGGACCTCCTCGCTGTGATTCCATGCGCATAACCATGCGCAGCCAGCGTTTCTCCATCTGCCTCCGCTCCTATAATCTGATTGGAGACCTGACCGCCCTCCAACAGAATCTCCTCAAAGTCCTTTCTATCTTTGTAGGAGAGTAGGGTCTGCAATCCTATGATCACCCAGATTTTTTGCTTTTTGCTGCACTGGTTTACGACTTTCCCTGGCTGTGGGCCTGCTAATCAGACCCACAGCCTAGCTGTTCTCTCTATCCAAATTGTACCCAGGTACTGAATTGGCACTGGGCCCTCTCCAAGTCCCTGTACCCAGGGCTGAGGTGTACCCAGAAGTCTCCCAGGGGCTGAAGCATGTATTATGCCACCCCTGGGCTGACTAACTAAACTGACACAACTGGCTGCACGACAGCTGGGGCAAGGTGGTGTACTCACCCTTTGCTGTAGATATAGTATACCTATATCTAACCCTAAAATGGACACACAGATCTCCTATCAGTCACTCCTATGGCAGGCCTTAACAATCCTGAAGGCAGAGTGCTTGGAATCGTGTGAGATGGTGCTCTGGCATGAGCTGAGCCTGTCTGCGGCTTTCGGGATCCATCCCTTAGCCGTTTCCAGGATATCGCATACCATATACTCTTAAGTGCATTATAATCCTCGCGGTTATATGCCAACTCTGGTATCGCTTTATCAAAACATGTCGAGTAAGGTGTCATACGAATTGGAATACTAACCCCTCGCCAATTCTGGCGACGGGGTTAGCATTCCACCCTTCTAGAGGGACACGACATGTATGTAACCCCTAACCCCGGTTAAAGTCAAACAGAGCCTCAGCTCCACAAAATGGATGCTGCCACCGAGACACAAGTCTGCCCTCATGCTGCTGGGAGTCCTCCCAGAGCAGGAGATAAGGACAAAGGGTTTCCTGCCAGGGGCGGTGCCAGCACCGTCCCAGACAGGGTTTTGTGTATTGTAGGTAGGCAGGGCTACAGAGGAAGGTGACTGCGCGTGGCACCCCGGTGCTCACTGTGCATAGGCTGGCTGGAACCAGTTCCAGGGTCACTCCAGACCCTGTGCTGGGGAAAAGCCCGCCAGGGAAGTGGGTGTAACCACCCCCCTCCTGGTCCCACCCATAGGGCAGGACTTAGTCGCGTGCCAGCCCCTTTTTACAGGATAAAGGTAGGAACTGGCCCCCTTCCAAATCAGATCATCTTTGAATCCTGAAACTACTTTCCACGAAAGGAACTCAAGACTTCTTCCTAAGATTTCTCCCTTGTGACTAAGGAGTAGTCACCCTGCATCCGCAGGCACCATCTTAAGAACACTGCGGTCTGCTGCAAGTCTCTCCTCCGGATCAAGACTGCCCAGCTCGACGGGAACCGGCTTCCCTGGCACCTCTGACCTCTACCTGCATCATCAGTCACGCTGAGATTCGTGGGTGTGACGAGACCTCGAGGGACCGGCCATCTTCAAGACTGCACGACTTCTTCCCAGCAAGCCCGCCGAGTAATTTCCTGGTGAGTGCTTTGGGGTCCGAGAAGCCCCGACCCTGAGCAGCTCCAGCACCGAAGTACAGCCTCCCAGCATCTCCACGATCTGCGTGGGGCCCTTCTGCTTTTTGCTGCTCACCGCGTTGTTTGGCTACTAGCCCGCTGGCTTGTGGCCTTCCGAACGACGCCCGACGACATTTCTGCTGCTGGTCTGGTTGCTCCAGGCTGGCCCTTGCTCCCTTCCAAAAGAGGAGCACCCCGGACCCTCCTGGTCCACTCAAGACGCCATTTTGAGTCCACCGCGTGGGCTTGAATTAGCCAAGGCTTGTTGCCCAATCCTGGGTAACTTCGACGCCGACAGCTTCATCCATCGTGGGACAGCTCGCCTCTCCATCCTGGTCGCCGACAACGCCTCCTGGTCCGTGAGATCTGCAGAGCCAGCGTCGCCCACTCACCTAGTCGAGGTGACTTCGCCCAGTGCCATCCTGGTGCCCACTTAATCACTGGCTAGTGATTCAAGAACTTGGCCCCCTCTGCTTTCAGGTTTTCTTCTTCCTTGATCCAGGCTTGGATCCATCGAACTTTCCTTCACTGGTCGCCTGCCAGCAACTTCCTTCTTCCAGGCTCCTGGTCCGGCAACGAGATCCCCGACGTCTTTTCAGACCTATGCAGCTGCAGCCCCTGGGCTAGGTAACTTCGGCACTTCGGTGTCCCAGCATAGCCTCACTATCCTAGGGTCAGGATCCACTGTCGTTTTCTTCCTACCAGGTCGGGTTCGCCCGTGAACACTAACTTTGCCTTTACTAGCTTCCATAGACTTTGTCCCGCATCCCGCGTGAGAGTGCACACTCTGCACCCGAGTCCCCTAGGTCTCCTAGAAGTAATCTAACGATTCTATAGTCAAGCCCTAGCGATTCCAAAGCCTATTAGTACTGTACTTACCTGCTAGTAATTTCGCATTCCACTTTTTAAGTATATGGTTTTTCGTGCCCCTCTGGCATTTGTGTATAACGTGCTAACTTAAGTATTTTCGTAAGAGTTTTGTTGTGTGCCTAGCACCCTGTCCTCATAAAGAGTACAGGGTTGTTGTGATTCTAATAAATACACTGTTTATTTTCATAACACTTGTGTGGTGTCCTTTCACTGGGTGTTCAAGGGGTAATGTGATGGTAAAACAGCTGGCTTAACACGCCCTCTAGAGTCTTAGCCTTAGACTGCTCGTATCCATGCTACTAGGATAGCTGGTCTATAAGGTTGACTTACAACCAATCATCAATAAGGGTTGTTTGGACTGATATATAGTGATCACTAGAATAGTGAACACTGCACATCAGGCCAACTTCTCACATTGGTGGCAGCGGTGGGATTTGAGCTTGCTGTTGTTTTACCACACATGCCCTAAGAATATCTTGTGAAAGATCACATAAGTACTAAAGGTACATATAACTTAGCTTAGAATACTCTGAGTTCTACTGAACCAGCTGTTGTAGCTCCTAGGGCCTAGCACACCCTAAACTACAACTCTAGCAAGGGATCAGTAGGCAAACATATAGTGTAGGTAAGTGCACCACTTACACCTCACTAGAAAAGCATGTCTACCCAGGGAGATTCTACTGAGACTCCCATGGTCAGTGTTGACCCTCCACAGGTCAGTTCAAGATATGCAGCTCTCAGTTTCCAGGAGATGAGACAGATCTGTGTCTCCAGGAAACTGAAGCAGGGGTCTAACCCCACCATTCCCTTTCTGATAGGTCTCTTAGAGACATATGATGCCAGAAAGCTTTCTCAGTTACATGAGAACATGCCAGCCTTAGAGGGAACCTCTGGGGATCCAGACCTCCCCAACACTGCTACTGCAGTTGAGGAGGAGGAGGATCAGGAGGACCTCTCTGGGGATGAGGTAGACAAAGGTCTTGAGGTAGTCAGAAGGCTAACCAGGGCCAACTTAGACTTACTTGGGCTAGGATCTGGGGGACCCCCAGTACTAACCCGAAGTGGGCCTAACCTTGGAGTTAGGAGAGATAGATCTCTTTCTAGGGACTCCAATAGATCTCTGCACTCTAATGCCTCTTCTCAGGGGAGAAGGAATCCTCCACAGAGGAGATTTACTTCCCCTCAGAGAAGGGAGCATGAGGCTAGGATGAGACAAGCTGAACTGAGGATTGAAAGGGAAGAAATTGCCCTGGCCAAAGAGAAGCTTGCCCTGGCAAGAGAGCAGCAGATGAGTGGGCTAGCTCCCACTGGTGGCAGCAATCTCCCAAGAGATAGAGAGAAGGGTTTAGATACTAAACACCTGACTAAAATAGTGCCCCCCTTTAAGCAAGGGGATGACATCCAGAAATGGATGGCTGCTCTGGAGAGGGCCTGCACTGTGCAGAACATTCCCCAGAGTCAGTGGGCAGCTATACTGTGGCTCTCCTTTGATGGTAAAGGTAGAGATAAGCTCCTCACTACAAGAGTGGAGGATGCTAACAATTACCAGGTCCTGAAGAATACACTGGTTGATGGGTTTGGTTTAACCACTGAGCAGTACAGGTTGCTGTTCAGAGACACCCAGAAAACTCAGTCTCAGGACTGGTCTGATTTTGTGGATTGTGCCACTAAGGCTTTGGAGGGCTGGTTGCTGGGTAGCAAGGTTACAGATTACACAGGATTGTATAATCTAATGATGAGAGAACAAATTTTAAACAATTGTCAGAACCAGTTGCTGCACCAGCACCTTGTTGATTCAGATCTGACCTCTCCCCAAGAATTGGGAAAGAAGGCAGACAAATGGGTCAGGACAAGGATCAAGCAGAACCAGAACCAGAACCAGGGTGGTCAGAAGAAAGCAGACCAGAAGGGTAATGTTAAGAATGAGCAAAATGACCAGAAGTCTTCACCAGGTCCCCAACAAACCAAAGAGGGTGGGGGTCAGGCTTCCCAGAAGAAGAAGACTCAAGAAGGCCAGTCAAAAAGGTGGTGCCAGTACTGCAAAAGTAAATCTCACTGGTTTAGTGAGTGCACCAAAAGAGGAGGAGGACAAACTCCTACCACTACAGCTCCTAAAGCAACTGCACCCCCTAGTACAGTCAGTAGTGGTAGTGTCACTCCCAAGGCATTAGTTGGGTTAACCTTGGGTACTGAGGGGTCTGGCAACTTAGTTGGCACACTCACTCAGGCTGTCCTTGTCTGTACAGGGGATATGGATATGTCCCCTGAAATAAGTCCCAATACTTTGGGCAAATACAGGCAGACACCTTTGATTAATGGCAAAATGGCTCAGGCCTATAGGGACACTTGTGCCAGTGTCACCATGGTGACACCTAACTTTGTGGACCCTGGACAGATCATGCCAGGTACTGATTTCCTGGTGACCAATGCCAGCAATGTCACTACTAGTCATAGTGTGGCAATTGTAGCTTTCTCCTGGGGTGGAGTGAAGGGACAAAAGAAAGTTGTAGTCAGTTCAGACCTCCCAGTTGATTGTTTGTTGGGCAATGATTTGGAGTCATCACAATGGTCAGAAGTGGAGCAGAGGACTCACATGGAGATGTTAGGCTTGCCAGCACATGTGCTTGCTGTGACTAGGTCACAGGCCAGAAGATGCCCCACTGAACAGGTGCTGGATCCTGAAATTATGGACCAGACACCTCCCAAGAAGAAGAGCAGTAAGGGTAAGGCTTTGCCTTCCCCCTTGCCCCAGGTCGAGGATCAAGTCTCTGAGGAGGCTGATCTAGCAGAGCTGAGGGAAACTGAGCCTAAAGAGCTTGAACTTGATCAAGTTGAGTTTCTGGGCTCAGGGGGACCCTCCAGAGCAGACCTGGGGAAGGAACAGTTGAGCTGCCCTTCCCTTGAACCCCTCAGACAGCAGGCTGCTGCTGAGGCTGCAGGGAATGCCACAGGTGCCCACAGGGTATACTGGGAAGATGGACTCCTGTACTCTGAGTCAAGAGACCCCAAGCCTGGTGCAACCAGGAGGCTGGTCATCCCCTTGTCTCTGAGAGGTTTCCTTCTCACCTTGGCCCATGAGATTCCCCTTGCAGGTCATTTAGGTCAGACAAAGACTTGGGACAGGCTTGTCTCACACTTTCACTGGCCCCATATGAATGAGAATACCAAGGAGTTTTGTCGCTCATGTGTCACTTGCCAAGCCAGTGGTAAGTCAGGTGGCACAACAAAGGCCCCCCTCATACCACTACCTGTGGTGGGGGTTCCCTTTGAAAGAGTGGGGATTGACATTGTTGGTCCAATGGAACCCCAGACAGCATCAGGACACAAGTTTATACTGGTGGTGGTGGACCATGCCACCAGGTATCCTGAGGCTATTCCCCTTAGGACCACTACAGCCCCTGTAGTGGCAAGAGCCCTAGTTGGAGTGTTCTCCAGAGTGGGTTTCCCTAAGGAGGTCGTTTCTGACAGAGGTACAAACTTCATGTCAGGATATCTGACTGCCATGTGGAAAGAGTGTGGTGTGAACTACAAGTTCACCACACCCTATCATCCACAATGCAATGGGCTTGTTGAGAGATTCAACAGGACCCTGAAAGGGATGATTCATGGACTACCTGAACCTCTTAGGAGAAGATGGGATGTCCTGATCCCCTGCCTCCTGTTTGCTTACAGAGAGGTCCCACAGAAGGGGGTTGGCTACAGCCCTTTTGAGCTTCTGTATGGGCATCCTGTAAGAGGACCCCTGTGTTTGGTGAAGGAAGGATGGGAGAGACCTCTCAAAAAGCCTGCAACCAACATAGTGGACTATGTACTTGGTCTCCGCTCCAGGATGGCTGAGTATATGGAGAAGGCATCTAAAAACCTTGAGGCCAGCCAGGAACTTCAAAAAGCTTGGCATGACCAAAAGGCTGTACTGACTGTGTACCAGCCAGGACAGAAGGTGTGGGTGCTGGAGCCAGTGGCCCCAGCAGCTCTGAAAGACAAATGGTCTGGGCCCCACACCATCATTGAGCAAAAGGGAGAGGTTACCTACTTGGTGGACCTTGGAACTCCCAGGAGCCCTCTCAGAGTGCTCCATGTTAACAGGCTCAAAGCATATGTTGACAGGAAGGACATGAGCTTGCTCATGGCCACAGATGAGGGACAGGAGGAAGAGAGTGACCCTCTCCCAGACCTGCTCACTCAGAATCCTGATGATGGGTCAGTTGATGGTGTTGTCTTTTGTGGCAGCCTCACTGAACATCAGCAACAGGATTGCAGGCAAGTTCTGCAATCCTTTCGACATATGTTCTCTCTGACCCCCAGCCAAACTGATTGGTGTACCCATGATGTTGACACTGGAGACAGTCTGCCTGTCAAGAGTAAAATCTACAGACAGCCTGATCATGTTAGAGACTGCATAAAAACTGAAGTGCAGAAAATGTTGGAACTGGGAGTCATTGAGCCCTCAGATAGCCCTTGGGCTAGCCCAGTAGTTCTAGTGCCAAAGCCTCACACCCAGGGTGGTAAGAGAGAGATGAGGTTTTGCGTAGACTACAGAGGCCTCAATGCAGTCACTAAGACTGATGCCCACCCAATCCCAAGAGCAGATGAGCTTATAGATAGATTGGCTTCTGCCAACTTCTTAAGCACATTTGATTTGACAGCTGGGTATTGGCAAATCAGGTTAGCTGAGGAAGCCAAACCTAAGACAGCATTTTCTACCCCTGGAGGGCATTATCAATTTGTGGTAATGCCCTTTGGACTGAAAAATGCACCTGCCACCTTCCAAAGGTTGGTGAATCAAGTCCTCACTGGGCTGGATGACTTCTGTGCAGCTTATCTTGACGATATTGCTGTCTTTAGCTCCACCTGGGAGGATCACCTGGTCCACCTGAGGAAAGTGTTAGAGGCCCTGCAAAAGGCAGGCCTCACTATCAAGGCCACAAAGTGCCAGATAGGGCAGACACAGGTTGTATACCTGGGCCACCTTGTAGGTGGAGGCCAGGTTCAGCCACTGGAGAGTAAGATACAGGCCATCAAGGACTGGACTCCTCCAATCACCCAGACTCAGGTTCGAGCTTTCTTGGGCCTGACTGGGTACTATAGGAAGTTTGTCAGAAATTATGGGTCCATAGTGACCCCCCTTAATGACCTGACAAGCAAGAAGATGCCAAAGAAAGTTCAGTGGACAGCAAGCTGTCAGAAAGCATTCAATGACCTAAAGCAGGCCATGTGCACAGCACCTATCCTCAAGAGTCCAGATTACTCCAAGCCATTTATTGTCCAAACAGATGCTTCTGAGTTGGGTGTGGGAGCTGTTCTGTCTCAACTGAATTTTGATGGTAATGATCAGCCTATTGCTTTCATTAGTAGAAGGTTGACACCCAGAGAGAAAAATTGGTCAGCTATTGAGAGGGAGGCCTTTGCTGTGGTCTGGGCCCTGAAGAAGCTGAGGGCCTACTTGTTTGGCACTCACTTCACCATTCAGACAGACCATAAGCCCCTCTTGTGGCTAAATCAGATGAAGGGTGAAAACCCCAAACTGCTTAGGTGGTCCATTTCCCTACAGGGGATGGATTTTACAGTGGAGCATAGACCTGGGACTGATCACAGCAATGCTGATGGGCTCTCCAGGTATTTCCACTTAGAGCAAGAAGACTCACCTGGTCAAGGTTAGTTTATTGTCCCAAAGTTTGGGGGGGGGTCATGTAGGAGAGTAGGGTCTGCAATCCTATGATCACCCAGATTTTTTGCTTTTTGCTGCACTGGTTTACGACTTTCCCTGGCTGTGGGCCTGCTAATCAGACCCACAGCCTAGCTGTTCTCTCTATCCAAATTGTACCCAGGTACTGAATTGGCACTGGGCCCTCTCCAAGTCCCTGTACCCAGGGCTGAGGTGCACCCAGAAGTCTCCCAGGGGCTGAAGCATGTATTATGCCACCCCTGGATTGACTAACTAAAACTGACACAACTGGCTGCACGACAGCTGGGGCAAGGTGGTGTACTCACCCTTTGCTTTAGATATAGTATACCTATATCTAACCCTAAAATGGACACACAGATCTCCTATCAGTCACTCCTATGGCAGGCCTTAACAATCCTGAAGGCAGAGTGCTTGGAATCGTGTGAGATGGTGCTCTGGCATGAGCTGAGCCTGTCTGCGGCTTTCGGGATCTATCCCTTAGCCGTTTCCATGATATCGCATACCATATACTCTTAAGTGCATTATAATCCTCGCGGTTATGTGCCAACTCTGGTATCGCTTTATCAAAACATGTCGAGTAAGGTGTCATACGACTTGGAATACTAACCCCTCGCCAATTCTGGCGACGGGGTTAGCATTCCACCCTTCTAGAGGGACACGACATGCCTGTAACCTATAACCCGGTTAAACGTCAGACAGAGCCTTAGCATCCACAAAATGGATGCTGCCACCGAGACACAAGTCTGCCCTCCTGCTGCTGGGAGTCCTCCCAGAGCAGGAGTTAAGGACAAAGGGTTTCCTGCCAGGGGCGGTGCCAGCACCGTCCCAGACAGGGTTTTGTGTATTGTAGGTAGGCAGGGCTTTAGAGGAAGGTGACTGCAAGTAGCACCCCGGTGCTCACTATGCATAGGCCGGCTTGAACCAGTTCCAGGGTCATTCCAGACCCTGTGCTGGGGAAAAGCCCGCCAAGGAAGTGGGTGTAACCACCCCCCTCCTAGTCCCACCCATAGGGCAGGACTTAGTCGCGTGCCAGCCCCTTTTTACAGGATAAAGGTAGAGACTGGCCCCCTTCCAAATCAGATCATCTTTGAATCCTGAAACTACTTTCTGCGAAAGGAACTCAAGACTTCTTCCTAAGATTTCTCCCTTGTGACTAAGGAGTAGTCACCCTGCATCCGCAGGCACCATCTAAGAACACTGCGGTCTGCTGCAAGTCCTTCCTCCGGAATCCGACTGCCCAGCTCGACGAGAACCGGCTTCCCTGGCACCTCTGACCTCTACCCACCTCTACAGCCCAGCTGAGAACCGTGGGTGCGACGAGACCTCAAGGGACCGGCCATCTGCAAGACTGCACGACTTCTTTCCAGCAAGCCCGCCGAGTAATCTACTGGTGAGTGCTTTGGGGTCCGAGAAGCCCCGACTCTGAGCAGCTCCAGCTTCGAAGTGCAGCCCCCCAGCATCTCCACGATCTGCGTGGGGCCCTTCTGCTTTCCGCTGCTCACCGCGTTGTTTGGCTACTAGCCCGTTGGCTTGTGGCCTTCCTGACGACGCCCGACGACATTTCTGCTGCTGGTCTGGTTGCTCCAGACTGGCCCTTGCTCCCTTCCAGAAGAGGAGCACCCCGGACCCTCCTGGTCCACTCAAGACGCCATTTTGAGTCCACCGCGTGGGCTTGAATTAGCCAAGGCTTGTTGCCCAATCCTGGGTAACTTCGACGCCAACGACTTCATCCTTCGTGGGACAGCTCGCACCTCCATCCTGGTCGCCGACAACGCCTCCTGGTCCGAGAGACTGCAGAGCCCAGCAGCGCCCACTCACCTGACTGCGGTGACTTCGCCCGGTGCCATCCTGGTGCCCACTTAATCACTGGCTAGTGATTCAAGAACTTGGTCCCCTCTGCTTTCAGGTTTTCTTCTTCCTTGATCCAGGCTTGGATCCATCGAACTTTCCTTCACTGGTCGCCTGCCAGCAACTTCTTCCTTCCAGGCTCCTGGTCCGGCAACGAGATCCCCGACGTCTTTTCAGACCTATGCAGCTGCAGCCCCTGGGCTAGGTAACTTCGGCACTTCGGTGTCCCAGCATAGCCTCACTATCCTAGGGTCAGGATCCACTGTCGTTTTCTTCCTACCAGGTCGGGTTCGCCCGTGAACACTAACTTTGCCTTTACTAGCCTCCATAGACTTTGTCCCGCATCCCGCGTGAGAGTGCACACTCTGCACCCGAGTCCCCTGGGCCTCCTAGTAGTAATCTAACGATTCCCTAGTCCAGTCCTAGCGATTTCAAAGCCTATTAGAACTGTTACTTACCTGCTAGTAATTCGCATTCCACTTTTAGTGTATATGGTTTTTCGTGCCCCTCGGGCATTTGTGTAACGTGCTAACTTAAAAGTATTTTCGTAAGAGTTTTGTTGTGTGCCTAGCACCCTGTCCTCATAAAGAGTACAGGGTTGTTGTGATTCTAATAAATACATTGTTTATTTTCATAACACTTGTGTGGTGTCCTTTCACTGGGTGTTCAAGGGGTGATGTGATGGTAAAACAGCTGGCTTAACACGCCCTCTAGAGTCTTAGCCTTAGACTGCTCGTATCCATGCTACTAGGATAGCTGGTCTATAAGGTTGACTTACAACCAATCATCAATAAGGGTTGTTTGGACTGATATATAGTGATCACTAGAATAGTGAACACTGCACATCAGGCCAACTTCTCACAATTTGACAGCTGGGTATTGGCAAATCAGGTTAGCTGAGGAGGCCAAACCCAAGACAGCATTTTCTACCCCTGGAGGGCATTATCAATTTGTGGTAATGCCCTTTGGACTGAAAAATGCACCTGCCACCTTCCAAAGGTTGGTGAATCAAGTCCTCACTGGGCTGGATGACTTCTGTGCAGCATATCTAGACGATATTGCTGTCTTTAGCTCCACCTGGGAGGATCACCTGGTCCACCTGAGGAAAGTGTTAGAGGCCCTGCAAAAGGCAGGCCTCACTATCAAGGCCACAAAGTGCCAGATAGGGCAGACACAGGTTGTATACCTGGGCCACCTTGTAGGTGGAGGCCAGGTTCAGCCACTGGAGAGTAAGATACAGGCCATCAAGGACTGGACTCCTCCAATCACCCAGACTCAGGTTCGAGCTTTCTTGGGCCTGACTGGGTACTATAGGAAGTTTGTCAGAAATTATGGGTCCATAGTGACCCCTCTTAATGACCTGACAAGCAAAAAGATGCCAAAGAAAGTTCAGTGGACAGCAAGCTGTCAGAAAGCATTCAATGACCTAAAGCAGGCCATGTGCACAGCACCTATCCTAAAGAGTCCAGATTACTCCAAGCCATTCATTGTCCAAACAGATGCTTCTGAGTTGGGTGTGGGGGCTGTTCTGTCTCAACTGAATTTTGATGGTAATGATCAGCCTATTGCTTTCATTAGTAGGAGGTTGACACCCAGAGAGAAAAATTGGTCAGCTATTGAGAGGGAGGCCTTTGCTGTGGTCTGGGCCCTGAAGAAGCTGAGGGCCTACTTGTTTGGCACTCACTTCACCATTCAGACAGACCATAAGCCCCTCTTGTGGCTAAATCAGATGAAGGGTGAAAACCCCAAACTGCTTAGGTGGTCCATTTCCCTACAGGGGATGGATTTTACAGTGGAGCATAGACCTGGTACTGATCACAGCAATGCTGATGGGCTCTCCAGGTATTTCCACTTAGAGCAAGAAGACTCACCTGGTCAAGGTTAGTTTATTGTCCCAAAGTTTGGGGGGGGGTCATGTAGGAGAGTAGGGTCTGCAATCCTATGATCACCCAGATTTTTTGCTTTTTGCTGCACTGGTTTACGACTTTCCCTGGCTGTGGGCCTGCTAATCAGACCCACAGCCTAGCTGTTCTCTCTATCCAAATTGTACCCAGGTACTGAATTGGCACTGGGCCCTCTCCAAGTCCCTGTACCCAGGGCTGAGGTGTACCCAGAAGTCTCCCAGGGGCTGAAGCATGTATTATGCCACCCCTGGGCTGACTAACTAAACTGACACAACTGGCTGCACGACAGCTGGGGCAAGGTGGTGTACTCACCCTTTGCTGTAGATATAGTATACCTATATCTAACCCTAAAATGGACACACAGATCTCCTATCAGTCACTCCTATGGCAGGCCTTAACAATCCTGAAGGCAGAGTGCTTGGAATCGTGTGAGATGGTGCTCTGGCATGAGCTGAGCCTGTCTGCGGCTTTCGGGATCCATCCCTTAGCCGTTTCCAGGATATCGCATACCATATACTCTTAAGTGCATTATAATCCTCGCGGTTATATGCCAACTCTGGTATCGCTTTATCAAAACATGTCGAGTAAGGTGTCATACGAATTGGAATACTAACCCCTCGCCAATTCTGGCGACGGGGTTAGCATTCCACCCTTCTAGAGGGACACGACATGTATGTAACCCCTAACCCCGGTTAAAGTCAAACAGAGCCTCAGCTCCACAAAATGGATGCTGCCACCGAGACACAAGTCTGCCCTCCTGCTGCTGAGAGTCCTCCCAGAGCAGGAGATAAGGACAAAGGGTTTCCTGCCAGGGGCGGTGCCAGCACCGTCCCAGACAGGGTTTTGTGTATTGTAGGTAGGCAGGGCTTTAGAGGAAGGTGACTGCGCGTGGCACCCCGGTGCTCACTGTGCATAGGCTGGCTGGAACCAGTTCCAGGGTCACTCCAGACCCTGTGCTGGGGAAAAGCCCGCCAAGGAAGTGGGTGTAACCACCCCCCTCCTGGTCCCACCCATAGGGCAGGACTTAGTCGCGTGCCAGCCCCTTTTTACAGGATAAAGGTAGGAACTGGCCCCCTTCCAAATCAGATCATCTTTGAATCCTGAAACTACTTTCCACGAAAGGAACTCAAGACTTCTTCCTAAGATTTCTCCCTTGTGACTAAGGAGTAGTCACCCTGCATCCGCAGGCACCATCTTAAGAACACTGCGGTCTGCTGCAAGTCTCTCCTCCGGATCAAGACTGCCCAGCTCGACGAGAACCGGCTTCCCTGGCACCTCTGACCTCTACCTGCATCATCAGTCACGCTGAGATTCGTGGGTGTGACGAGACCTCGAGGGACCGGCCATCTTCAAGACTGCACGACTTCTTCCCAGCAAGCCCGCCGAGTAATTTCCTGGTGAGTGCTTTGGGGTCCGAGAAGCCCCGACCCTGAGCAGCTCCAGCACCGAAGTACAGCCTCCCAGCATCTCCACGATCTGCGTGGGGCCCTTCTGCTTTTTGCTGCTCACCGCGTTGTTTGGCTACTAGCCCGCTGGCTTGTGGCCTTCCGAACGACGCCCGACGACATTTCTGCTGCTGGTCTGGTTGCTCCAGGCTGGCCCTTGCTCCCTTCCAAAAGAGGAGCACCCCGGACCCTCCTGGTCCACTCAAGACGCTTCATCCATCGTGGGACAGCTCGCCTCTCCATCCTGGTCGCCGACAACGCCTCCTGGTCCGTGAGATCTGCAGAGCCAGCGTCGCCCACTCACCTAGTCGAGGTGACTTCGCCCGGTGCCATCCTGGTGCCCACTTAATCACTGGCTAGTGATTCAAGAACTTGGTCCCCTCTGCTTTCAGGTTTTCTTCTTCCTTGATCCAGGCTTGGATCCATCGAACTTTCCTTCACTGGTCGCCTGCCAGCAACTTCCTTCTTCCAGGCTCCTGGTCCGGCAACGAGATCCCCGACGTCTTTTCAGACCTATGCAGCTGCAGCCCCTGGGCTAGGTAACTTCGGCACTTCGGTGTCCCAGCATAGCCTCACTATCCTAGGGTCAGGATCCACTGTCGTTTTCTTCCTACCAGGTCGGGTTCGCCCGTGAACACTAACTTTGCCTTTACTAGCTTCCATAGACTTTGTCCCGCATCCCGCGTGAGAGTGCACACTCTGCACCCGAGTCCCCTAGGTCTCCTAGAAGTAATCTAACGATTCTATAGTCAAGCCCTAGCGATTCCAAAGCCTATTAGTACTGTACTTACCTGCTAGTAATTTCGCATTCCACTTTTTAAGTATATGGTTTTTCGTGCCCCTCGGGCATTTGTGTATAACGTGCTAACTTAAGTATTTTCGTAAGAGTTTTGTTGTGTGCCTAGCACCCTGTCCTCATAAAGAGTACAGGGTTGTTGTGATTCTAATAAATACACTGTTTATTTTCATAACACTTGTGTGGTGTCCTTTCACTGGGTGTTCAAGGGGTAATGTGATGGTAAAACAGCTGGCTTAACACGCCCTCTAGAGTCTTAGCCTTAGACTGCTCGTATCCATGCTACTAGGATAGCTGGTCTATAAGGTTGACTTACAACCAATCATCAATAAGGGTTGTTTGGACTGATATATAGTGATCACTAGAATAGTGAACACTGCACATCAGGCCAACTTCTCACAATCTTCCTGAGGCAGTTTGTCAGAAAACCTCTGAAGCGAGTCCCACAGAGATCTATCATATCTGCCCAGAAGAGCTTCCGCATTGGAGACCTTGAGGAAAGAAGCTGAGGTGTTACAAACTCTTCTCCCCCATGAGTCTTATACCTTGCTGTCCTTATCCGGATGTACCGTGGACGAGGAAGTCACCGCATTGGATTTTCTAGCCGCCGCAATGATTACTGAATCTGGCGGGGGATCGGACTTGAGGAACAGAGGATCCTCTTCAGGAGGACGATATTTCTTGAGAATCCTCGCTGGGACTGACTTCACCGTCGCCGGAGTCAGGAAGACTTCATTCACTGAATCCATTATACCCGGGACCAATGGCAATAAGGGTTTGGGTGCCGTTCTGTGCTGCAGGGTTTCGAAGATGACCGTCGTCTTGATCTGCGGAGCTGTCATAGGCACTCCTAACTTCAGGGCTTCCCTGCCCAAGATGTCTTGGAACGAGAAAATATCCTCAGTTGGAGATATTCTCGAGCGTGGACTGTTTGTTAGAGTCGGAGAGTAATTCCTGTGAGATCGGGTCCTTGATGAACCTGAAGAGCTATGAGTCTGCCTGGACCTAGACCTTCTTCTAGTTGAGCGCGTTCTAGAACGAGATTGCTCTCCGTGACTAGATCTTCTTTTACTTGAATGTCCTCTAGAGACCGTTCTTTGCGGCGGGAGGCTTGATCTCGATACGCCCTCAACCGATCTGCCGTCTCCTTGTCCTTGGCCCAGTGGTGAAGAGGTCTATACCACCTTGGGGGAAAGACGAACCGGAGGAGACTTTTGGGTGCGACCCCTCTCAGGCGAACGTGACCGTGGAGGAGGGTGATTCGCTTGATCCTGCTGAGACCTTGCAGGGGACTTTGACCTCTCCCTATCCGAATCGCTGTTTTTCCCATCCGAGGATCTGCCACTTCAAGATGCCGAGGAGGATGAGGATAGGCTCACTAGAGATCGTCTAGAGGAAGACCTTGACCGACCTCTCTCTTCTGAGACCCTCTTTCTCTTGGCAGGAGGGTCCTGTAATGGAGATCGTTCCACCTCCGCAGCCGATGCTAATCCTGGGGAACCCAGTTGAGACCTTAGGACTGGAGACTGGTCCAATGGTTCACTCTCCATCTCCTGCATCACCTGCCCCAAAGGCGACCTCTCCTGCGATCCTGAAGGAGAGATGTTCACTGGCTGTGAATCGCCCCGCTCCCTGGATCTCCGCTGATCCGTCTACGGTGGCTGTTTCGACGCCGAACGCCGGGCAGATAGACGCTCTCTCGACGTCAACCGTGATTCTCCTCGACGCCGACCTCGAGTGTCGATGACTGTCCTTCGCCATAAAGCGTCTCGCCGTTGAAGGATGCCTGCTCGACGACGACGGAGGCTGCTTCGACGCCGATCGCCGGTGCTCTGTCGGTGACGGAGGATGCCTCGGGGTCGAATGCCGCTTGTCTGAATGTGACGGAGGCTGCCTCGACGTCGAACGCCGTTGACCGGGTGTCGACGTGGGCTGCTTCGACGTCGATCGACGATGTGTCGGCATAGGTTCCCTCGACGCCGAACGACCACGACTAGTCGTCGACGGAGGTTGTCTCGACGCCAAACGCCGGTGACCAAGCGTCGACGGAGTATGCCTCGACGTCACAGCATGACGATGCTGCTTCGACATCAGTTGGTTGGCGGTCGAGCTCTTCTGCTTCGACGGTGACCTATCCCTCGACGCTGTCTGTAGCGGAGGTACCTTGGATGTAGACGCTGAAGACATCTTCTTCGTCACCGTCGACTGCTTCTTCAACGCCGATCCCGACACCGAAGGTGAACAAGTTGGGGCTTCTTTCGACGTTGACCGCGCCTTCCGACTTTTCTGCTTCTTGGGAGATCTTCCTCTCTCAGAAGTCCATAAACTCGAATTCACTCTCGGTCTTTGAGAGTTCTGGATGTTAAAACCTGGCAGTGTTCACAGGTTTTAGAAGAATGAGAGTCTGGTAGGCACAGGATACACACTGAATGAGTGTCAGTCTTGGCCATCTTCCTTCCACATGAAGGGCATTTGTCAAAGAGGGAAGGCATTTTGACAGAAAAAACACCTTTTTTAAGCCTAAAAAAGGTAGTAGAAGCACCCTAGGTCCAAAAGACGTCGAGTGAAAGCAAAAAATTGTAGATTAACCAAATTATTTTTTGACAGAAAGCCAAAAAGAAAGGGAGCTGTTTCACCAGGGTCCTGACTGAAGGAGCCGGAAAGAACAACTGATCTAACGGTCACCCCTGAGGCATGATGGGAAGCCTGGGGTCATGGATGCCTTAAAGGCACGGTGCCAGTTTTTGTTGAAAATGGTTTCATTTTCTATGCTATTGTTTTGTAATGCAGCCTGAGGGACAACAATGTCTATTTATGGGCAATTTTCAGGATGAGTGGTTTTACTCATTAAAACACAAAGTTCAAGGGTTATTTGACCTAATGTGTTTTTGTTTCCTTACTAATTGCAGTGCATGTATATGTGATTACATTGTTTTAGCCTCAGTTGTGGAGCTGCATTGGTGTGAGAAAAATGATATATGTACATACATATGTGGAGCGAGATATATGTGTTTTTTACATATATATATATATATATTTATATTGTTCCCGGGGTCCCGCACATGGGCGGGAATATTCAGTGCTTATGACTATTGATGAGGATCCCCTGGAAGAGAATGTCTCTTACACCACAGATAAAACCTCTTCCATTTAATCCTGTAGGTTTTGTTGGTACTGTCTGCTCTAGCTTTGGACAGGATTCTCCTACATTCTTGTGAGATGTTTAGATGACTAAACTCACAGTGTTCAGGAGAAAGGCTGCTAATCGCAAGGATTTCGGGTCCGGATGGAGCACTTGACCCCTGGACATTGTCAGAAGCAATGGAATTGGTCGCAGCTGAACTGGACGGTCCACCGACAGCAGCAGGAGTTCCGTGAACCAGTGTTGTCTGGGCCACCACGGGGCTATTAGGATCAGCCTGCACGGCTCTTTCTTGATCTTCACCAGTACGCGGGGGAGAAGAGGAATTGGAGGAAAACCGTAGGCAAAGACGCCGGACCATGCCATGGAAAACGCATTCCCCCAAGATCCCTTCTTGGGAAGCCAGCTTGCGAAGTACCGGCATTTCCTGTTCTCTCTTGTGGCGAAGAGGTCCACTATTGGTGTCCCCACCTTTGAAAGATGCTGTCCAGGGTCCCCTGGTCCAGCTCCCATTCGTGGCAGGACGATTTAAGCCTGCTGAGTATCCGCCTTGACGTTTTGATCTCCCGGGAGGTGACAATGATATTCCTTGTTGAAGAGCCCATTCCCATATCTCCTGGGCCTCCTGAGAGATGGAGAGAGAGATCTTGTTCCCCCCTGCTTGATTAAATAGTGCATCGCCGTAGTGTTGTCTGTGCTTACCAACACTGGCGAACTTTGTATTCGTGGTAGGAAGGCTTGCAATGCCAAGCGGATCGCCCTGAGTTCCAGCAGATTTATCTGCAATCGCTGCTCGTGTACCTTCCAACGACCGCTGACTTGAAGGTCCTGAAGGAAAGCTCCCCATCCTTCTAGTGACGCATCCGTCGTCACCACTAATGGAGCCGCTCTTGAAAGAAAAGTCAGACCCTGAGATACATTTTCTTTTTGTGTCCACCATGCCGCTGCCTGTACCATCACTGGTGTCACTTGTATTGTGTCGTCGAAGGATCCCTCCGCTTGACACCACTGAAGATCGATCTGTTCCTGCCATGGACGCATCCTTAATCTGCAGTGAGGCACAAGGGGAATGCAAGATGACATCATGCCCAGCAACGATTTGTACCTGCGGACTGAGAGGCTTTCTTTAACAAAGTTTTGGAAGAGGGACACAATCCTCAGTTGCCTTTCTTCGAAGGGAAACGCCTTGTTGCAGTCCGTGTTTAGTATTGCCCCCAGAAATGTGATCACTCTTGTTGGTTGGAGGTTTGACTTTCCTTTGTGAAGAGTCAAACCCAGTTTGGCGAACAAATCTATGCAGGCCTGTGTTGACGCTCTGGCTTGTGCTTTCGATGGTGCTTTGACTAACCAGTCGTCGAGATAAGGAAATATTTGATGTTTTTGCTTCCTTAACACAGCCGCCACTGGAGCCAGGCACTTTGTGAACACTCTCGGCGCCGACTTTAGGCCGAATGGCAGTACCTTGAATTGGTAATGTCTTCCGGCTACTAAGAACCGAAGGTACTGTCTGTGTGCGGGATGGATCGGCACGTGGAAATACGCGTCTTGTAGGTCTAATGTAGTCATATGATCTCCTGGGTTCAATAACGGAAGGATGTCCTGTAGAGACACCATCCTGAAAGATTGCTTTTTGAGATAGGTGTTTAAGGATCTGAGATCCAGAATGGGACGCCATTGGAGCTTGTTTTTCATGACAAGAAAAAAAACGGGAGTAAAACCCCTAGTTTTCTTGGGCATTCGGTACCGGTTCTATTGCTCCCTTTCGGAGCATTGTCCGAATCTCCTGCTGGAGTTGATGCAGATGGTTGGCTTTCTGATGCATCGGTGGCGTACAAGGGGGCGTTTGAATAAATTCTAGGGTGTGGCCGAATTGAACAATTTTGAGGACCCATTGGTCCGTCGTTATTTTCTGCCAATTTTGAAGATGGTGAGCAATCTTTCCACCCAGGGGAGCACTTGATCCCTGGAATGTTGACATAGCCGGAAGATGGAGGTTGTCATTGCCGTCGGGTGTTGACCTTCCCCTGACGGCCACCCCTTCCTCTTGGAGTTGATTTTGTATATCCTCCTGATTGACGCGGATTGTACTGTTGGCGCTAGGGCTACGATGAGGCAGAATAACAGGAATATCTCCCTTGTTGATATCCTCCTCTATACGAGGACTGCCCTCTACCTCTGGAACCACGAAAAGGGTTTTTTCTGTACTGCAGTGTTCCCAAAGCCTTGGCAGTATTGGTATCCTTCTTGATACTCTGCAGAGTATCATCAATATGCTTCCCAAATAGATCTTCTCCATTGAATGGGAGGTCTAGAATCTTGTTTTGAACTTCCAGGCCAAAAAGCCGTTGCTCGTAGCCATCCCTGCCTGCGCAGGACTGCTGCTCCTCCCTGTGAGAAGTTGGCCTGATGTGCAGTGCTCACTATTCTAGTGATCACTATATATCAGTCCAAACAACCCTTATTGATGATTGGTTGTAAGTCAACCTTATAGACCAGCTATCCTAGTAGCATGGATACGAGCAGTCTAAGGCTAAGACTCTAGAGGGCGTGTTAAGCCAGCTGTTTTACCATCACATTACCCCTTGAACACCCAGTGAAAGGACACCACACAAGTTGTTATGAAAATAAAGTGTATTTATTTATAACAAGACTACCCTGATCTCTTTATGAGTCAGGGAGCTAAGCACACAACAAAACTCTTAAGAAAATACTTTAAGTCGCACAATTTACACAAATGCCCGAGGGGCACGAAAAACCATATACTACAAAAGTGGAATGCGAATTACTAGCAGGTAAGTAACGATTCTCAGAGACTTTAGAAACGCTAGGCCTACAATACTGAACACTCAGGTTAGAAGCAGGAGGCCTAGGGACACCACGTGCAGAGTGGGAACTCTCACGCGTAAGGTGGGAAAAAGTCTATGGAAGCTAGAACTCACAAAGTTACTGTTCTCGGGCGAAACCGACTAGCTGGGACAAAAACGGGAGTGGATCCGAACACTTGGAGTGTTGGACTATGCTGGGGCACCGGAGTGCTGGATTTACCTAGCCCAGGGGCTGCGGCTGCATAGGGTTCAAGTTGCGTCGGAAACCCACTTTGACGGACCAGGAGCCTGAAGAAGAAGTTGCTGGCAGGCGGCCAGTGAAGAAAAGTTTGAAGAGATCCAAGCCTGGATCAGGGAAAAAGAAAACCTGAAAGCAGAGGGGACCAAGTTCTGAATCACTAGCCAGTGATTAAGTGGGCACCAGGATGGCACCGGGCGAAGTCACCGCAGTCAGGTGAGTGGGCGCTGCTGGGCTCTGCAGTCTCTCGGACCAGGAGGCGTTGTCGGCGACCAGGATGGAGGTGCGAGCTGTCCCACGAAGGTTCTTTCTGTCGACATCGCTGGACCCAGGATTGGGCAACAAGTCTTGGCAAATGCAAGGCCCACGCGGTGGACCTAAAATGGCGTCTTAAGTGGACCAGGAGGGTCCAGGGTGCTCCTCTGTTGGAGGGGAGCAAGGGCCAGTCTGGAGCAACCAGACCAGCAGAGTTGTCGTCGAAGTTCGTCGTCAGGAGGGACACTAGCCAACGGGCAAGTGACCTGGACAACGCGGTGAGCAGCAAAAAGCAGAAGGGCCCCACGCCGATCTCGTGGATGCAGGGGGGCTGGACTTCGGTGCTGGAGCTGCTCAGGGTCGGGGCTTCTCTTACCCCAAGGCACTCAGTCGAGGGTCACTCAGGCGTCGTGCTGAACAAGCATCGTGCAGTTCTGAAGATGGCCGGTCCCTCGAGGTCTCGTCACACCCACGGATCACAGCTGGGCTGATGATGCAGGTTGAGGTCAGAGGTGCCAGGGAAGCCGGTTCTCGTCGTGCTGGAGCAGTCTTGATCCGAAGGAGAGACTGGCAACAACCCGCGATGCTTGGTTGGTGCCTGCTGCTGCAGGGTGACTACTCCTTAGTCACAAGAGAGAAATCTTGAGAAGAGTCTTGAGTTCCTTTCGTGGAAAGTTGGTTCAGGATTCAAAGAAGATCTGATTTGGAAGGGGGCCAGTTCCTACCTTTATCCTGCAAAAAAGGGGCTGGCACGCGACTAAGTCCTGCCCTATGGGTGGGACTAGGAGGGGGGTGGTTACACCCCTCTCCTTTGGCGGGCTTTCCCCAGGCCAGGGGCTGGAGTGCCCCTGGAACTGGTTTCAGCCGGCCTATGCACAGTGAGCACCGGGGTGCCACTTGCAGTCACCTTCCTCTAAAGCCCTGCCTACCTAGGATACACAAAATCCTGTCTGGGACGGTGCTGGCACCGCCCCTGGCAGGAAACCCTTTGTCCTTGCCTCCTGGGCTGGGAGGACTCCCAGCAGCAGGAGGGCAGACTTGTGTCTCGGTGGCAGCATCCATTTTGTGGAGCTAAGGCTCTGTCTGACTTTAACCGGGGTTACAGGTTACATACATGTCGTGTCCCTCTAGAAGGGTGGAATGCTAACCCCGTCGCCAGAATTGGCGAGGGGTTAGTATTCCAATTCGTATGACACCTTACTCGACATGTTTTGATAAAGCGATACCAGAGTTGGCACATAACCGCGAGGATTATAATGCACTTAAGAGTATATGGTATGCGATATCATGGAAACGGCTAAGGGATGGATCCCGAAAGCCGCAGACAGGCTCAGCTCATGCCAGAGCACTATCTCACACGATTCCAAGCACTCTGCCTTCAGGATTGTTAAGGCCTGCTATAGGAGTGACTGATAGGAGATCTGTGTGCCCATTTTAGGGTTAGATATAGGAATACTATATCTAAAGCAAAGGGTGATTACACCACCTTGCCACAGCTGTCGTGCAGCCAGTTTTGTCAGATTTGGATGGCCAGCCAGGGGTGGCATAATACATGCTGCAGCCCCTGGTAGGCCCTGGGTACACCTATGCCCTGGGTACCTAAGGTACACTGTACAGGGACTGATAGGGTGACTCAGTATCCAATTAGATATGTACCTAAGGTACATGGAATCCATTTTACAGAGAGAGCAGTAGGCCTGGGGTCCTGAATAGCAGGGCCCCAGGTCAACTAAGTCGGAAAACCAGCAAAACACCAGGCAAAAAGTTGGGGGCAACCATAGTCAGGGATCTACCTTCCTACACTCCCAAAGATCTAAATGCCGTTGTCGCTATATCCATAGCGCAGTCTATGACTTCAGCCGAAGTCCTTTCCCCTTCCAGGAGAATCTTCCTGGCCTCCTGCTTCTCCGGTTCCGGCACCTGGTTAATGTATGGAGACAGGTCACACCCCATTTGCCTCTCGTACCTGCCCAAGATAGCGAGGGCATTAGCGGCTTTAACCAGCAGCGCCGACATTAAGGAAAAACGTTTTCCTGCATTATCCAGTCTTCTGCCCTCTCTGTACGGAGGTGTCGTGATTGGAGCAGATGGGTTTCTGGACATCTGCTGTGCCGCCTGAGTAATCACAGAATCCGGCTTGGGATGACCCAAAAGACAAGCTGGAGCATCTATAGGCGCCTTATACTTTTTGTCTAGTCTGGCCAGAACCGGTGTCACCGTAGCTGGCGTCTCCATGACTTTTAATCCTTCCTCCCAAATATGACTCACGATAGGCAAGGACAGCACAGATTTGCGAAACGATTCCTTGAAGTCGTATAAGAAGCATTCCGCTTTATTATCAGTCATGGTGAGTGCAAATCTCTTAGTGGCTCTTTCCATTAAATTATGAAAATCACCAATGTCCTCCGGTGGATAATCTACTGGCTTCGGCGTAGGAGTTGAAGGTGAGGGGATGAGATAGTCATTCCATTCTGCACCTGGTTCCAAAATCTCTCCATCCTCATGGTCATCATCCGTGGTATCGTGTTGTGACGCTGGTGGTGGCGACCTAGCAGTAGGCTCCGGCAAAATCTCTCTCCTACGCACTGGCGTCCCTGGTACAGACCGTGGACGCGGAGTAGCCTCTGGTACTTCCTGAGTGGCTGGAGTCGTTGGATATCTTCTTCTATAATCCTCCAACATGCACTGGAGGTCTTTCAACAAGGAGGAAGGTACACTTGTCATATCCTCACGTTGCTGTTGGCGATATTGGTGCTGTTCTTGGGGATGCTCCTGAAAACCCCCCATATTCTTCCTCAGAATCGACCTCTTGGTACTTGACTTGTAATTGCGAAGGGCTACTCGCAAAACCATAAGGACCCTCGTCATCCTCGTCCTCCGAATCTTCCTCTTCCAGCAAGTGAGATGGAACCAATGGAGACACCTTGCTTGGCGATGTAACCTCTGGTGTTATAGGCTTTTTCCAGGGTACCAATCTTTTCATGGTGTCTTTTCCGTCGTCGATCCCTGTCGCCGTCGTCGACCATGTTATCGTCGTCGATGCCGCCACCGTCGACGTTGTAGTTACCATCGACGCTGTCCTCGTCGACGCTCCAACCGTCGTCCTTGTCGACGATCCCGTCGATGCTGCCGTCGACGATGTAGATACAGCAACGCTCGTCGACGATGAAACCGCCGACGATATCGCCGTCAACGGTGAAAGCGTCGACGCTGCCTTTTCACTAGCTTTTACCACTTCCTTTCTCGTCAACGACGTCGATGGTTTTGTCGTCGATGATGACATCTTTTTTGTCGATGGTCCCGTCGACAGCGCTGAAACACTTCCTATCTCCTCAGAAGGTGTAGAGGAAGTTCTCTTGATGGTAATCTTGACTCTATGAGGCGATTTTGGAGGTTCTGAGGCAGACTTTCCTTGTTTTTCCTCAGAAGCAGAACCCTTCTTCCCTGAAGGTGTAGAGGAAGTTCTCTTGATGGTAATCTTGACTCTATGAGGCGATTTTGGAGGTTCTGAGGCAGACTTTCCTTGTTTTTCCTCAGAAGCAGAACCCTTCTTCCCCTTAGTTTTTCCTTAAGGGGATTTTGAGGGACTGCGCCCTTAAGACCCTGGGGTGGTCTTTTTTGGGGCCTTCTCAGGTCTCTCCCCTGAGGTATGTGTCTGAGGAGATCTATTTCTCTTTTGAGATCTCTTAGACGATCCAAACTCCTCCTCACTCTCACTTGAGAGGATTTCTTTCCTTGCTTTCACCTTCTGGAGCCAAATCAGCAGCCTTCCCCCACGATCCCTCAAGGTTTTATTTGAAAAGGTTCGACATACCTTACAATCCTCTGCCTTATGGTCTGGATAGAGGCAGTATATGCAATCTTTGAGAGGGTCATCTGTATAAAGCCTCTTCTTAGAGCAGGTGGAACAAGCTCTAAATAATCCCCTTTTCTCCTTCTCATACATGGTAGATAACTAAGGAATTCCAATAAGAAGAAATTAGAAGATGAGAGACCTCAAATCCCAGTCAAAATACTGTTGAAGTGAAGAGTTTGAGCAGAGCTCAAAGGAGACTCCCTAGCACAACGTGCGGTAGAAAATCTGAGGGGCAGAAGGTTCTCTCAGGAGTGTTCTAGAGGGTGAGGAGTTCCGATTGGTTCAGGGATAAGTTGTGGGCCTTTTTTACATAACAAAGGCTATGGGTTGCAAAAGGGAAACGGGCCTAGGCCTCTTTTCAGTTTGCTATACTACTAAGCATTGCTTTTTTATATACCGGAGACTCCCGTCTCGACGACGGGGAATGATTCAGGCATGTGAATCTATGAAAGTTCCAATACTGGAGTAATCCCGGTTATTTAATAGTCTTAATTAGACGAGTCATATTCAAAACAAGGATTTAACCAAGGATATATAAAAATAGAAGACGGTCTTGACAAGGACAGACTATGTGCTACATGCATAATACGGTAATTTTAGAAGTTTATATTTGAATATTGTTGCACATAATCAATAAGTGACCCTGAAATGATAGGAGCTAACCGGATACACAATGCCCATAACATAAGCTTTTTCATATGGCATTATTGACAATTCCGATTGGACTTTACAGCCTATATATAGAAAAGGTTGCATTAAGTTATTATGACTTACAATGAAGTTGTTATATTTAATTTGATTTTTAAATATTTATTCATACTTGGCTGCTAAACAATGAGATTGGTTTACAATGCCACAATTTGCACATTTGCGCTAGTTTGCACAGTGTCAAAAAAGATATGTGCAATAGTTTGATTTGATTTATTCTATGTTGCAATTGACACAATGCCGATTTGAGTTCATTAATAATTTTGAGCGAAGAGGAATTCAATCCACAGTATGTTTTCCATGTCCAGTATGACCACTTACCGCTTACCGCTACCAACTGCGCCTTCTTTGGGGAATCCGTCGCTTCTTCCCGGAGCAGGACCGTATAACCCTGGTGCAATCGCTGGTCCTCTCTAGACTAGACTACTGCAATTCTTTACTTACTGGCCTCCCCAAATTTCACCTGTCCCCACTTAAGTCTGTCTTCCATTCAGCAGCTCGTTTCATTTATGGGGCCAAAAGAAGCGATCACATCACACCGATGTTATCCACCCTCCGCTGGCTTCCCTTCGAGGCTAGAGCTATCTACAAGACTGCCTGCATTACCCACAAAGCCTTGCACTCCTCATCTCCCCGCTACCTGGCGAATAAACTGAAACTCTCTGATGGCTCTAGACTTTGACGCAATGCGGAGAATCTACTGCTTGAACCTCCCACTTTCAAGAAGGAAAGAACAATGGCCCAATCCTTTTCAGGCAACGCAGTGAGAATCTGGAACTCCTTTCCACCTCAGCTCCGGACCACCGCCTCCTCCCAGGCCTTCAAAAGGGACCTCAAAGTTCTCCTCCTCCAGAGACACCTCCAAAAGTAATTCACGTCCTCTTGCTATTTGTGAGGAAGACTTCCCACTACTGATAATTTCTACTTTTCATGACCATGGAAGTGCCTTCCCAGTGTATGCCTGTGATTGGAGGGTCTGCCTTTTTGCAGTATTTTCCATGTACTGGTGTTCGGTGCCCTTTTGTAACATGCACACACCACTCTGCCCTTGCAACACACGGCTGCTACCTCTCACATGTTTTTACCTTTGATACTTGCACAAGTGCCACCTTGCCCACGTAACGCTTGTTCCTGTGCCTGAGTGTCTAGCACTTATTGCAGTACTATACCTCAAATTATACTCTGTTTTCTCTTATAACTGCACACTTGTCACTTTCATTTCCTCTTGTGCACTTTTGACTACCTCATGTATTTTTGGTTGCTCACAATTTTTACTACCTCATGTATTTTGTTTGCTCACGATTGTCACTATTACCTTTACTACCTCATGTATTTTTGGTTGCTCACAGTTTTTACTACCTCATGTATTTTGTTTGCTCACAATTGTCACTATTACCTTATGTAAGTAACGTATGTTTTTGCAATCTGTTCTTTTGTAATGTTTCTCATTATGTTTCATCTCTGTTCCTAATGTGAAGCGCTCTGACGCCTTCGGGTAAAGTCCGCGCTATATAAAAATGCATAAATAAATAAAATAAACTTACCATGTGATGTAGAATTAACATGCACTGTCACTTCAAATGCAGCATTTTGGTCGTTTCACGTTGTCATGTGATCAAGGCTCTTCGGAACCGAAACGTTATGGCAGCTCCCGAGCACGCAATGAAATAAAACAATCAGCATTGAATTTCCTGGTCCGTGTCTGCTGCTAAGAAGCGACGATTGGGCTGCGGCAGCGTCTTCACAGATTCCTCTATATATAGATATATATATATATATCCACACATATATATATATATATATACACACATATATATATACACACACACATATATATACACACACACACACACACACATTATGTGTTAACAAAAGTTATTTTTTATTAGCCTCCTATATAGGGGTTGCATTGGTATGAGAAAAAATATATATATGAACTGTGCAACATGAAACTACAAGTCCCAGCTAAACCTTCGAACAGCAAATCTGATTGCCATCGACGTCACAGGACCTATAAGACACTCCGTCTTCAAAGGAAGTGATTCCACATTACACCATTGGAGGAAATGGATTTATTCAACGCCGGTCCTGCGAGCCAAGATGACAGATTGACCCACTGAGGCAGCCCGCGAAAAAACAAGGGCGGAACTTTTTTACAAATCAGCAAGCTTGTGGAATTCTGCTGCACGTAACTAATAGGCGCAATCCTTTGAGAAAAGTCCATGGGGACTGAAACGCGTCAGGAATGCCTAACCAATTTCACCAAATAAACAAATTCCTTCACTGCTGAGGTAGCGGCTCGTTTCCCTTCTTCAAGGAGAAAGGTTGTTTTTCATATATAGATATATATATATATATCTCCACACATATATATATATATATATATATATATACACACACATATATATACACACATATATATACACACACACACACACACATTATGTGTTAACAAAAGTTATTTTTTATTAGCCTCCTATATAGGGGTTGCATTGGTATGAGAAAAAATTATATATATATATATATATATATATATATATATATATATATATATATATATATATATATATATATATATATATCTCCGGAAAACCCTCCTGAAATAAAGGCAGAGGCCACAACGGGGAACAATTTGAAGGCTGATTTATTGAGAGGTTTGGACGGCACTCCGGGCATATGCATTTCCGCTGTGTAGCTTCGTCAGCGCCCAGCGTGGTACTCAGCAGGATGGTCGAGTGCCTGTCAATTAGTTGATAGTTCATACATTGCCTCATTTGTAGGAATCTCTGCCCTAGATGGTGCCGGACAGCACCAATCACCGTGTCTTTAGAGTGCAAAGCACTTCTGATCCCAGCATGCAATGTAAAACCAGGAAAGGGCAGCCAAATGGAAGAGCGACCCACAAAGTAGCGCTCCATCACTTCTCTCGCTGTTGCCATGAACCCTTTAATGTGCAGCTTCCTCGGGTCCCCAACTGCATAACCTTCGTCTTCAGGGAACAGTTGTACGGGGAAAGCCCGACAGTGCGTCTCTCCCAATGCGGAGCTGGTGACTCCGACACCGCAGTGTTACTCCCTGTTGGCTGGGGTGGGTCTGATCAGTATCAATAACTTGAAGAAGAAAGTCTCACACCGAGGCAAGACAGAACGCCAGTGTCGATCAGGCCAACTTGTCTTCAGGGGCCTCTGTAAATTGCCGCTGGCTGGCAATTGTCAATGTCCGGAAAACCCTCCTGATATATAGAGCTTTATATATATATATTTTCTTTATTATTTTCGGGGTCCCCGCACATGGGCGGGAATATTCAGTGCTTATGACTATTGATGAGGATCCCCTTGAAGAGAAGGGTGTGCTACCCAGTGTCGAAAGTCGCTTGTAGATCCAATAGGATCAAGGCAGCGTGTTTTCCTCAACTTAATGACATCTTAATCGAGTAAATCACCTCCACAATAACCCTCACAGTAGTACACCGAGTCTTGAAACTCGACTGTGAATGGTGCAACAGACTGAATCACTCCAGACTCCTGTGACATTTCAATGAGATCACCCAATATGACCACTGATGCAGTTGCTATATTCATTTGTAGGGTAGTTACTTTATTCATGCAAAACACTCACCTTGATCACAATCTAATTTTAGGCAATATCAAGGCTTTTGACTGCTGTGGAGTGTTTAAAACTTTCTCCAGATTCTCTACACAGGAAATTCTTTTTGATGATAGTATTTGTTTTGAACACTTACTGCCATTTCCTAAACAAGTTTGAAACTTAAGACTACTTAATGTAAGGTCAGCCAGTCCAATGATTAACTCAGTGTAAACAGTCCTTGTTAAATGTCCAACAAAGTATGAGGTTACTCACAACTCGGGTTAGTTAGACAAGATAAGTGTGAGTCTGTCGGATCTAATTTCGATATTTAAGGATTTACAGGTAGTCAGTAATATAAGATCCTTTCACAAGCCCTAAGAGTTTTCAAAAGGGCAGAGATAATAGAAAAACTGTTTCAATTACAAGAGGTATATTGTCTTTTTCAATAGATGATTCCATGAAAGAAGCAACATACCTCAAGAAGGTGCTCCATGCCCAGTGTATAAGATGTTTCTGCAGTAAAGAGGTGTGTATGAATGGATTAGTTACTTACCTGTAATCCTAGTTCTCTTCCAGGGGTATCCTCATCAAAGTCATAAGCATTAGAATATTCCCGCCCATGTGCGGGACCCCGGAAACACTATATTATATGTGCCCCACATATAGATATACTCATATATATATATAAATACATATATATATAACATGCAATAGCAGCCAATAGAAACAGAGCTGAAATATGCTGTGTAGAATTTCCACCATACATGTAATAATAATAAGCATTAGAAACATGAGAAACAACAAAAAAGTTTGTTTAGAAACTGTTTTAATGCTCAGAAAGCAGTAGAAATTCTTATAACTCACTGGAAGCATAGAAAGCTCCCAGGCTGCATTGCAAACACACAGTCTAAAAAGACTGAAAAGCTAACCTGTAGCTGCATAGCAATAAACTGACACCGTGCCTTTAAGGCACTCATGACCCCCAGTATCCCATCATGCCTCAGGGGTGACAGTTAGGTCAGTTGTTCTTTTCGGAGACTGAAAATAAACCCAATAACAAATAGGTTAACAGTATCTCCTTATTAAAGAATGTCCTTTGCCCGGGGAGGCGGGAGGGTTGCTTATGACTTTGATGAGGATACCCCTGGAAGAGAACTAGGATTACAGGTAAGTAACTAATCCTTCTCTTCCAGGGGATCCTCATCAATAGTCATAAGCATTAGAATAGAATAGCGAGCCTCACCTCATCTCCCTGCGGGCAAAGGAGTAACAATACAGTAATAACCATATGAAGCCTAGTAACTACTAAGCTTGTACAGGCCGTAGGCTACCCAAATATATTCCTCAAAGAGGCTTGTCCTACTTGAGTATCAGCCCTGGAATCAGACTCGAGACAGTAATGTCTCGTAAAGGTATGAACTGATTTCCAAGTCGCAGCCTTGCAAATCTCCGACATTGGAATGTCGTGCAAGAAGGCTACTGTAGCGGCCTTCCCTCTAGTGGAATGTGCTTTGGGTGACTGCAACAAAGGCTTGCCTGCAAGCTGATAAGCCAATTTTATGCAAGAGACCATCCATCTCGCGATGGACCTCTTGGCCGCCGGAAAACCTGTTCGCATTGAACCATAGTTCACAAACAGTTGATCCGTTTTTCTAATCCCTTTGGTCATTTCCAGATAGAACTTGAGCACTCTTTTAAGATCTAAGGAGTGCAGTGACCGCTCGGCTGGGGTCGTAGGATTTGGAAAAAATGACGGTAGGGAAATGGATTGATTTATATGAAAATCAGAGATGACTTTAGGTAAGAAAGCCGGATGAGCCCTTAGGACTACCCTATTGTGATGAAAGATAGTGTATGGTTCTTTCGCACAGAGAGCTTGAATTTCGCTGACTCTGCGAGCCGAGGTAATCGCCACCAAAAAGGCCGCCTTCCAAGAGAGATGCTGCAAAGAGGCCTTGTGGATGGGCTCAAAAGGTGGTGACATTAACCTGGATAGCACCAGGTTTAATTCCCATGGGGGAGAAGGATTTCGCACAGGGGGATAGACTTTCTTCAACCCCTGGAGGAAGTCCTTAACCACTGGAACCTGAAAGAAAGAAACCTGATCTGGTGATTTTCTGTATGCAACTATGGCTGACAAATGCACCCTAATAGAAGCGTATTTCAAACCAGCAGTAGCTAGGGAGAGGAGGTATGGCAAGATGACGTCCTCCTGTCCTTTGATCGGGTCAAGGTGGTGATCTTTACACCATAAGAAAAACCGCTTCCACTTAAACGCATAAGACGCTCTCGTGGAGGGTCTCTTGGCCTCCTTTAAAATGTTCATGCACTCAGGAGGCAAGTTCAAATGCCCATATTGCAGGACCTCAGGAGCCATGTTGTTAGGTTCGATGATGGGAGGTTGGGATGCATTATCCTCCCGTTCATCTTGCTCAACAGGTCCGGCCTGCAAGTGAGTCGTCTGTGTGGACACACAGACGGATGTAGAAGGTCCGGGTACCACCACTGCCGTGGCCAATCCGGAGCTATCAGGATCATGTCCATGTCCGACCTGCAGAGCTTGGAAACTACTCTCGGAATTAGAGCCAGGGGAGGAAACGCGTAAGCGAATGTCCCGGACCAATCCATCAGTAGAGCATTCCCCTGAGTCCCTGGCCGGTGGAACCTGGACGCGAAGGCGTGGCATTTGGAGTTTTCGTCGTCTGCAAACAAATCTATGGTTGGACGACCCCAGCAACGAAAAAGCTCTTCCACCACTTCGTCGTTTAGCACCCAGTCTGGCTGATCTTCGAAGTGCCTGCTGAGTGCGTCTGCTTTTACGTTCAACTCGCCTGGAAGGTGCACCGCCACTATCGTGAGGTCTCGAGAGAGGAGCCAATGCCAGATTGCCTGAGCCTCTCGAGACAGAGGGCGAGATCTTGTGCCTCCTTGTTTGTTCAGATAGAACATGGTGGTCGTGTTGTCCGTCTGAACTAGGACTGAGTTGGACTCTATCGCTGGTAAAAAAGCTTTGAGAGCCAGGAATACCGCTCTGAGTTCCAGCATATTGATGTGGTATGTCTGCTCCTGCGCAGACCACAGGCCTTGAATCTGAAGAGGACCCATATGTGCTCCCCAACCTTGCAGAGAGGCATCCGTCACTATCGACTGGATTGGAAGAGGCTGGTGAAACCGAACCCCCACCAGCAGATTCTTTCTCCGTGTCCACCATTTGATGGCGTCTTTCGTCACTTGGGAGAGCTTGATGCGATCCTCCCAAAGTCCTGTCGCCTGGTCCCATTGATCTTCCAGGGCCTGCTGTAGAGGCCGCATTCTCAGCCTGGCGTTGGGGATGAGAAAGATGCAGGATGCCATGGAACCCAGCAGGGATGCTACTTGTCGGGCTGTTGGAAGCCGAGATTGTAGCAGAATTCCACATTTCTGGTTCAGGGAAAAAAGTCTCCCCTCCGAAGGAAACGCTTTTCCCACTTTTGTGTCCAGAACGGAGCCTAGATAGTGAATTGACTGTGTAGGCCGCTGGACTGACTTCTCCAGATTCACATGGAGACCGAGCCTGTGCAATTGGAGAAGACACAGATGTAGATCGTGTTTTACCCGCACTGGAGACGGACCTTTTAGGAGCCAGTCGTCCAAGTATGGGTATAGGAAGAGTCCTTTCTTGTGCAAAAAAGCCGCCACCACTGCCATGCATTTGGTGAAGACTCGTGGTGCGGACTTGAGACCGAAGGGTAGCACTGTGTACTGATAGTGCTTGTTCCCTACGACAAACCTCAAGTACTTGCGATGTTGTTGAGCAATTGGGATGTGAAAGTACGCATCTTGCAGGTCCACCGAACACATCCAATCTCCGACTTGAAGATGTGGGCATATTTGGTGAAGAGCCAGCATGCAGAACTTTTCTCTGATGATCTTGTTTAGAAGTCGTAGATCGAGTATTGGTCTGAACTTGTACTCCTGATCTTTTTTGGGGACAAGAAAGTACCTGGAGTAGACTCCCTTTCCTCTTTGAGCGAGAGGAACCTCCTCTATCGCTCGCTTTTGCAGTAGGACTGTTACCTCTCTTCGGAGCAAGCTTAGTTGGTGAGGGGAAGCGCTCTTTGGAGGAGCAAGGAAACGTAGTTTGTATCCATTGCGCAGTATATTCAGCACCCACTGATCCTTGGTGATCCTGACCCACTCTGCCAGGTGTTGTGAAGCACTTCCTCCCACTGGAGTGGGCAACGGCGCCAGAGGAAGCCACTGATCAGGCTTTTCCTCCTCTTGTAGTGGTAGAGGATTGTTGATGACCTCCTCTATCTCTGCCAGGTTTACCCCGAAACTGGGGTTTTCCTTGGGCTTTACTTTGGGACCATTGAGGGGTTTGAACCCTCTGTTGAGCCCCTCTCCCCCTGTTGGGCTTGAAACGACGCTTGAACTCTTTCTTCTTTTCCAAGCCCACCGCTTTCACTGTGTCCAGTTCCTTCTTCATTCGGGTCATTTCTTCGTTAGCATGCTCACCGAAAAGGGGAGATTAAGGATGCGATGTTGAGCATCCGGCTTCAGGCCTGTCAAGCGCAACCATGCCGATCTCCTGGCACAAACCCCATGAGAATAGGAATGCGCCGACAGGACAGCGCCATCCGCAGCCGTGCTTATCATCTGATTCGCCACCAGACATCCTTCAGTGACGGTCTCCTCAAAGTCCTGCTGGTCTTCTTTTGGCAGCTTGGCTTTGAACCTTTCCATAGAGTCCCATAAGGCTCTGTCGTACCGACCCAGAAGTGCAGCCGCACTAGAAACTTTAAGAGTCGACGCAGCTGAGTTGCAGACTTTGCGACCCCAGGAGTCTTGCGTCTTGCTGTCCTTGTCTGGGGGGACGGAAGAAGAACCTGCCACTGCGTGTGTCTTCCTCGCCGCCGCCACAATAACAGAGTCTGCAGGCGGGTCCGATCTTACAAAAACCGGGTCAGAAGAGGCCGGTTTGTATTTCTTTTGGATGCGGGCTGGCACCGCCCTGATAGCCGCCGGAGTTAGAAATACCTCCTTGACAGGATCTATAATCCCCGGAACTAATGGCAGTAGAGGACGGGTGATCGCCTTTTTGTGTAAAGTCTCAAAAATGACTGTCGTTGTAACCTGAGGGACAGACATTTCAATGTTCAGCTTCTGAGCTCCTCTCTGAAAGATGTCCAGATACGTGCCAATGTCATCCACTGGGGAAGATCGGGACGTAGGACTGTCCGTCAAAGTAGAGGAGTAGTCCCTCTTGGAAGACCTGGAAGAAGCGGTAGAGGAAGTAGACGGAGTACGTCGACGTCTATGGTGGACACTGTGCCTCCTCTCTTTTGATCGTTTCGAAGGCTCTTCTCGTCTAGGAGAGCGAGACCTGACCCGCACCTCTGAGTCTTTTCTGGGAGATCGGGTCCTTCTGGGAGATCTGGGTGGTGTTCTTACAGGAGATTTGCGCCTGGGAGGGCTATGCTTGTCCATCTCCTCCACCAGATTCTGAAGAGGAGACCTGTGGTGCGAGCTGGCATAGTCTTGCATACGCTTTGCAGCCCCAGAATCTCTCCAATGGTCCAAAGACCTGTACCACCTGGGTGACAGTCTGACTTTATCCGCCCGAAGGTCCGTCCGACGCACAGGTGATTTGCGTACCGGACTCCTGGACTTTGAAGATGTAGTTGAGGAGCCAGAGGACCTTGAGGTGGAATGACGGGAAGCTGATTCCGTTACCATCACCACATCTGAACCTCTCGACGCCGAGCGATCTTCCCTCGTGGTCGAGTGCTTTCGGGGAGTCGGCGGATCAAACAATCTTGTTTTAGAATGTCTATGCGAGGATGTATGGTCTCTCGACGTCGAGCGGCGATGAGCAGCCGCCGACGGAGTTCCACGTCTCGACGTCGGACGGCGAGTACCGGCCGTCGACGGAGTCCTCTCTCTCGACGTCGACCGACGATGCCCAGTCGTCGACGGAAGTCTCGACGTCGAACGACGATGTGTCGTCGACGAAGTACCCTGCCTCGACGTCGAGTGACGATGCCCAGTCGTCGACGGAGGTCCTTCTCTCGACGTCGAACGGGGATGATCAGCCGTCGACGGAGATTTCTGTCTCGACGTCGAATGTCTGTGCGACGACGGTGGAGGGGTATTGGACACCCTCGACGTCGAGAGCTGATGAGACACCGACGGAGACTGCATCCTCGACGCCGATCGACTCTTCCCTGTCGACGGCGGAGGGGTCTTGGTCCTCGACGCCGAACGTCGCTTCTTCGACGACGGCGGAGGAGTCACACTTCTCGACGCCGGTCGACGTCTGGATGACGACGGCGGAGGGGTGACCTCCCTCGACGCCGGTCATCGCCTGGTTGACGACGGCGGAGGGGTCTTGGACCTCGACGCCGACCGTCGCCCGGTTGACGGCGGTAGAGTTCCCTTCCTCGACGTCGGACGTCGCCTGGTTGACGCCGACGGAGGGGATTTCGACGACGGAACTGGATCCTTCGACGTCGTCGACGTACCTGGTCTTCTTTTCGACTGCGAGCCCGCCGTCGACGGTAGTTTAGACGATGAATGATCCACCGGTGGTTCTTTTCTCAGCGTCGAGCCCGACGCTGAGGGTGAGGGGTGTGAAGACTTCTTTCTGGAAGATGAGTGAGTCTTCTTGGAGCCCTTCCTCACCGGAGATCTTCCTCTTGATGACCTATGAGCTAGGCCATAAATGCGAATCCTCTCCCTGTCTTTCAAAGTTCTTCCTGACAGGTGTTCACAATGCGGACAGGTGCCTGGATCATGTTCCTCAGGCAGACACAGGATACAGACGTCGTGGTTGTCTGATTTGGCCTTCTTGTTGCCACAAGAAGGGCATTTGTCAAAGAGTGAAGGCATTTTCAGGGGAAAACGCTCACCAAAATGACTGAAAAAGACAGTATCTTACTTGACAAGATGTTAAATGTCGAGTAAGAACCAAAAGTTGTCAAATGTGAAGAGTTTTTCTGTCAAAAACAGGAAAATTAGTGGAGCTGTGTAACCAGGGTCCTTCTCTGAAGGAGCCGGAAAGAACAACTGACCTAACCGTCACCCCTGAGGCATGATGGGATACTGGGGGTCATGAGTGCCTTAAAGGCACGATGTCAGTTTATTGCTATGCAGCTACAGGTTAGCTTTTCAGTCTTTTTAGACTGTGTGTTTGCAATGCAGCCTGGGAGCTTTCTATGCTTCCAGTGAGTTATAAGAATTTCTACTGCTTTCTGAGCATTAAAACAGTTTCTAAACAAACTTTTTTGTTGTTTCTCATGTTTCTAATGCTTATTATTATTACATGTATGGTGGAAATTCTACACAGCATATTTCAGCTCTGTTTCTATTGGCTGCTATTGCATGTTATATATATATGTATTTATATATATGAGTATATCTATATGTGGGGCACATATAATATAGTGTTTCCGGGGTCCCGCACAAGGGCGGGAATATTCTAATGCTTATGACTATTGATGAGGATCCCCTGGAAGAGAAACATATATACAAAATATTTACAATATTTATCAATCACTTTTGATTATTCAGTCTATCCACCCAAAGGTATACATCAATTGCAACTGGATCATTACATGAGTTCATTTATTATTTGCCAGCCACTAGTATAGTACAGACCTTTTTTGTTGACGTTTCAGCCACAATAATTCAACATGACAATGGATCAACGGAGGAGGTCTTCCTCAGGGCAACATATGGAGGCAAAACAAAACGTTAGGGGAGGGCCCTAGGGAATATTTTAAGACCTGGCATGGACATAGCCCCCAATCATAACTTCATTACATAAACGATGTCCACGGGTCTAAATGCAAGAAACTACTACCTCTACAAAGATGCAATCTAAAAAACAGCAAAGGATATAAATGTGTAAGTAATCCTGGAATTCTCCTAAAGTATAAGGATACCCAGTAAATACTGCCAACCAGAACAGCTCGGTTCTGGTTGGCCGTATTTACTTCAGTAAATACTGCCAACCAGAACCGCTCGGTACCTCCCCGAGACAGCTTGGATGCCGGCGGGAAGTACTGACGTAGAGGTGAGGGGGCTACACGTTTAACCTTCTTGTTAGGATGAACATCATGGTTAAGGGAGGGCACCGACGACATGATGTATTCCGATAGCCTGCCTTTGGTCGATATACTGACACCAGATGACAATATATAGTTAACACCAGATGACAATATATAGTTAACAACAGATGACTACTGTGCCGGGTAGAATTCCGAAAGAGTTTGGCATCTTGCTATTCAAGGCTTGAGGTACTCATTTGATATGTAACCACACTGTAGTGACCTCGCAATGGAATTTGTAAGAGAGTTATCACGGCGTAAAAAGCTCCTAGCTTTAGAGACCTATAAGATACATACAAAGATGGTGGCCTCGAGGCTATCGCCATTATACACCAGAACTGGGCAGTGTATGAGAATATGGGGCACCATACATCAATGACGCCAAAAAACAGCACTAGACTCTTATTTCCCGGTTTCAGCATGTCACTGAACTGTGGAATAAGAGTTATTCAGCCTAATGGGATACATCTATACATAACAATATTACGAACGAATGAGGAACTTGTATTTGAGAATACACAGATGCATAGGAGGAAATGGAACATTCAACGTTGTTTCTTGTTTATTTTCTCTCCGGGTTTAGAGCGGGGCTTCCTCTCCATGAGCCGTAGCCAGGTGAGGTGAGGCTGTTTCCTCCTGCAAAATAGGTAAGCAGGGGTGATATTACATCAATGGAATAGCAAAATACATGATGTAACGAATGCTAATGTTTGTGAAATGCATTTATGATTAGCATTTATGTAAGACCAGGATGTCGACATAGTAAGACACCTGACACGTTGCCTATACCTTTTTAAGATGAGAACTACAACTCAGTAATAATTGTATTTCTTTCTTAGTGGCCAATCAGCCCACATGCAGAAAGGAATCAGTAGACACCTAGGATTTCAGGTGATATTTTTCTTTTTCTTTATTTGCTAATACATTTTTGTTCATGTTGCACATTGCAGTAGCAATCACTATTGTAGGTCCTGAGGAAGGCAAGAACAAGAGGGTCCATTTATATTGCTGAAACATGTCGACCTAAATTTAACTGGGCAGATATTTGTTTAAATTGCTCTTTTTTGCTCTGTTTTTAATCTTGGGGAACTGAATAAAAACAATAAAATACAGTGTTGCTCATTCACCCAATCTTAATCCACTTTATGCACTGCAATTTTTTTTTACCCATCACATTAGATCAACAGTTAACATCTGAAGGACCGTATGGAGAGTCATAATTTGATGTAGGACATTTCATCTAGTCCTGTGTTCATCATTTATGTCTCATAATGGGAAGGTCAATAGGTATCCCAGATGATGACCAGGGCGGTACCGTGTGGTGACTGATGGGTATCCTTACTCTTTAGGAGAATTTCACGATCACTTACACATTTATATCCTTTGCTGTTTTTCAGATCGCATCTTTGTAGAGGTAGTAGTTCCTTGCATTTAGACCCGTGGACATCGTTTATGTAATGAACATATGGAGACATCATAGTCTGCCATGTAAACAATTCTGATCAAGGGCTCTGGCCAGTCTCAATAAAGTTCTAAAAGGTCGCTTTAGGATGCTGATCGGTATCTCCATTAGACACGAACACAGAGAATATACCACATGGATGTGACATTTATAATCAAGAAAGTACATACCACATTTGATGTGGAATAGAGTTACACCATATAGGCTACCATTAGAGCCCTTTGAGTGACATTTGTGGCAACTGACAAGAGCCACTGATTTGATTTATTTTCCTATGGGACTAGGTAGATCCCAACGTCGATATTTTGGAGCCTTATGGATCAAAGCCCTTGATCAGAATAGTTTACTGATGTCTAACTTATGTCTAACTTAAGTGGACAGTCTGAATAATCAAAACTGATTGATTAATATTGTATTTAACTATTTATTCACAAGCACTTCTTTACACTTCTAAATTAAACAGCGTTTCACTGTCTGTGAGTATTAAGAGTTCAGCAACTTCAAAGGCTAAATCAGCTCTTCATCGGTCTGCGATCAATTAAATGAAGATCAGTTTAAATTGGATAATAACTTAACAGGGGCTATTCATGGGTAGCATTTGAATAACACTAATGTGATTATCAGTTTTTTTAACGTATAGCTATTAATGTTGTAGTAACATTACCTTGGTGTTGTTGGATTAAACTTTTCTTCTTTCTCTGCATCTTTTGTCTGAACTAAAGGATTTTCAATAACAACTGAAAAAACATGTGCCATTATGAGTAAGTGTATAACTTACTTTATCACCTGAACAGCTGCATTATACATGTTGGCAAAGGTAAACAAAACAATTACATTAAACAAAAAGTAATTCTATGCGAAGTCATTAAGAATTTTGCAAACATATTTGTAGGTAAGTAAAATGTTACTGTAGTTAATACCTTTTTTGTTTTGACTGAAAAAGAAGACAGTATTATAACTACTAATTCTTTTTCCTTGCATGTCTAAGATTCCGTGGCAATAAGGTAATGGATTGTGATAAGGGAAATGATGACTGGGCTGTATAGGAAACCAGATTTAGTACAGTAATGAAGAACGTGGCTGCAGTTGTGATGTGTTCTTGAGCAAAGCTCAAAACAATCAAAATAATTTAGACCCGGATTTGGAGTTAGGTAGTCAGGTCACTATCACAAACGTGACAAGTCACTTATATACGGTGACACTTGTAATACGGCAGGCAGCATGTCCTTCACGTTTTTGAAGGAGCAATTAATCTACCAAAATCTGAACTAGGCCCTTAGTTCGTAATAATTAACCTAGATCCTGTGACAAAACAGCAAGTCTTTCCTCAGAGAAAAGTGTGCCTAGTATATAAACAGAAACTCCAAAAGCACAAACAATTATGAAATATTTAGGTCATTCATTTCCAAAACTATTTCGTTAATAGGATCACAATTTAATCATCAACATGACATAAACATTAATACAAATGGATATATTCAAATACCAAAAAACAATCCTTAAGCTCAACATAAAAGAAAATCCAATTCAAATCAAATTGGTGCCAAGATGTCAGCCATATCCAAGGCCTACAGTGATGAACATGGAAGGATGCAGGCAGTAGATTTGCCTTACCCAAGACTTATGGAGCACTGGGTCTTAACCACCCCTTGGGGCCAGCCAATAATGGGCCGAGGTTGAGTAATAGTTCTTGCTTCGTACAGTTTAAAATTTTCCCTTCTGACATACATGGTCTAGAACTTGAAAATTATCAGCAGGACTAGGTGAAAAGCATCTGTCACGGAGGGCTCCCCCAGATTGAAAACTAACTTCTGTGATCCTGCTGGAAAATTGTTCAAAGCAGGACAACCCACAAAATTGTAGCCACCTAGATACGATCTTCATCCAGCATGCTGGCTGAAGCTTTCTAGCTTAGTACTTAAACAGAAGGGCAAGACTTGAAGCTGCAACCATGAAAGGCTTCACTAAGGCAAACAAACACCTAATTTTCATGTTCACATTGGAACCTTAAACTTCTAGGCAAAAGTATCAGAATAAGGCAAACAAAGAATATGTATCTATGATTTTATCGGGTACATTTGGCACCTTTAACCAGCCCGCCAAAGACGGAAAATTTTAAACTCCTAACATTCAGGACACGTTCTGTAATATCTTCCTTGGTATCCAAAAGTCCCCATATTTTAAGGGAAGCTTTCTGGGACAACACTATGGGTTCAACAGGTAAAAAGGCTTCTCACCCGTCTAATCAGGCATACAGTGAAATGCCCAGTTACCACTAGTATGCTGTTTTTTCCAGTCAAAGGAATCCCTCTCTGTTCGGGGGATCTTCCACACTCTCCCACTATAAAAAAGAAGCACCAACCAGCAGGCAGATGAACAAAAGTTACTTACCTGTAAACTGTGGTTCTCCAGTATTGGTGTCTTTCATAGATTCACATGCTTGAATATCCCCCGTCGTCGAAGTGGGAGTCCCACGGTACATAAAATAGCAGTAAAATATGCATGTATACATGAAAAATATCATAAATAAAAATATACATACATATAATGTAATAAATTGTAAATTCTAAAAGTACCATAGAACATAATAGGCCCATTGAAAAGCCTAAGGGAGAACTCACTTTAGTAGCATATTAGTGTCATTATGTGTTGGTCCACATTCCAGCCAATCAGGCTGTAGCCTCCTCTAGAACCTTCTCCTCAGAAGCCCAAGTCCTCAGATTCTCGTAGCACAAAGTAAGTAAAAGTGCCTGAAGAGAAGAGAGCCTCTGAGGGGAGGATGGGAGGGTCGCATGTGAATCTATGAAAGACACTAATACTGGAGAAGCACAGTTTACAGGTAAGTAACTTTTGTTCTTCTCCAGTATTAGGGGTGTCTTTCATAGATTCACATGCTTGAATAAGAGTAGAAAGCAGTAAATCATCACATAAGTCATAAAGGTGACATACCAAGCAAATAAGGTAAACATATTAGACAATATGCAATAAATACCAAAACATTATTAGCAAAAAACCTTTATGACTGGAGGCGGGTAGCAACAGAGGCTCACCTTTATTGGAAAAGATTCCGCAGCACCGCTTGACCTACTGCCGCATCCGCGGCGTCTGTTGATTGCAGGCAGTAGTGCTTAGTAAAAGTATGGCTGCTCGACCAAGTAGCAGCTCTGCAGATCTGTCTTAGGGGTACACCCGCAAAAAGGGCAGCCGAAGTAGACACCGCTCTAGCTGAATGAGCACGAACTGGAGCAGGAAGGGGCTTCCGTTGGTGGCAAAAGGATATGGTAGAGGATATCCACCTGGTTATGGTCTGTTTGGTAACAGGTTGTCCTTTACAAATTGGGCCATACGCCACAAACAATTGATCTGACTTTCTGATATTTGCAGTTTGTTGAATGTAGAATGTGAGACAACGTTTCACATCTAATGAATGCAATGACCGATCAGGTGGAGTTTGCGGAGCAGGAAAGACAGTTTTCAGGATTACAAGTTCGTTGAGATGAAAGTCACTGGGAAGCTTCGGGATGAACTTAGGATAAGTTCGCAATGTCACAGCCTCATTGGAGAATTGCAGGAAAGGAGGCTGTATGGTAAACGTCTGGATGTCACTGACACGTCTTGAGGATGTCAAGGCGAGCAAGAGAGCAACTTTCCATGTGAGAAATTTTAGATTTGCAGAGTGGATAGGCTCAAATGGAGGTAGAAGTAGTTGAGACAAGACCAAATTTAAGCACCAAGCAGGCGGAGGGCGACGGATAGGTGGAAACATCCTAAAAAGGCCCTTGTAAAATTGCTTAATGATCCTCGAGGAACATAGAGATGTGTAACCATCATGGCGGAAGCGGGAAATCGCTGCCAAGAACACTTTAAGAGTTGAGTGTGACAGTCCTGATCTCGCCAAGGATAAAAAGAAAGGCAAAATTTGTTCAGGTTTTGCCGTCATTGGGTCCAAATCTTTAGTGTGGCACCAGACACAGAAACGCTTCCACTTTAATTGTAGGTTTTTATGGTGGATGGAGCGCGAGCATGCGCTAACACCTCCCTGCAGTCCTCGTCGATATTTAAACGTGCAAATTCGTTGTACTCAGGTTCCAGGCATGGAGTTGGAGGTATGCCGGATCCGGGTGACAGATTTGTCCCTGCTGCATCGTGAGGAGGTGCGGTAGAGGAGGAAGCGGTAACGGGTCGGACTGCGAGAAGAGGAGCAGGTCCGTGAACCATGGACGTCTCGGCCATTTGGGTGCAATCAGGATGATGTGACAAGGTTGGAACCTCATCCTGTGTAAAAGGCGAGGGATCAGAGGAAGTGGAGGGAAAGCATAGATGAAGTCGTTCGACCAATTGATCGAAAATGCATTTCCGCTCGACTGTGGGTATGCCGACTTGCAAAGCGTTGGCATTTCCTGTTGGCAGCAGTCGCGAAAAGATCCATCTGCGGCTGGCCCCACCGCCGGAAGATGAACTCGACCGTTGGTTGGTTGAGTTCCCACTCGTGATTGTCCGACGACGCCCGGCTGAGTGAGTCCGCCAGAACATTGGCCACACCCGGCACATGAATGGCTGTGAGATGAATTTGACGTTGAATCGCCCAATCCCATATTTCTTGTGCCAGTTGTGAAAGTAGGAGAGACCTCGTGCCGCCCTGCTTGTTGAGGTAGTGCATGCTGGTGGTGTTGTCCGTCCTCACCAGCAAAGTGTGTCCCTGCACTAACCTCTGGAAGGATTTTAGGGTTAAGAAAATCGCCAAGGAAAGGGGAGGAGCCAAGCTCGCGTCCGAGATGGCCGCGCTTTAGCTCGGCTCCGTCTACTTTCCTGTTCGAAACATAAATCCTGCCTTTATCCTGCCCCGGGAAGACAATTTCTGCTACGCTGTGGATCTACGGCGATTTATAGACACTTACCGTCTGTTCCGGTTGTCTCTGGGTGCCGTGGTTCCGGAACTGTGCCTTCGCTCGCTTCGGGACCTCCGGAGCGGACTGGCCTGAGTCTCCTTGGCGGCGCCCGGACGGGGCGCTACGCTATGGCCGGCCTTTGATGGCGCAGTGGGCTCGGCCGACGAGGCGGTTGTGCAGAGAGGCCGGTCGCGGCTTTCTGGTCTGATCAGGCGGTCCCGCGGCCTGGGGTGGAGGCGCTGCCTTCTGTTGACGGGACTGACCGTAAATGTGGCTTCTCCCCCCCCCTTTGTTCTCCGGTCCGGCCATTTTGAGTGCCTCTGCCCGGACTCGGAGAGCGGGGCCGGTGGCATTGGGGGGCCGGCGATCCTCCTTCTGGTGGCCCCCCTTCCTGCTCTGGACGTGCCTCTGCTGGTGGTTGACTGAATTCCGTTTGCCTTGCTGCGGCCCGGTCGGGGATCGCTGCGACCCCGCCGGGCTTCCAAGATGGCGGCCGACCCTGTATATCTCAGCCGGGCCGAGATGGGCGGCGGTGGTCCACGATGTGGCACAGAAGCCGGATACTGTAAAGGTGTTCCTACACTTGCCGACATCCTCGCCGCCCTGCGCTCCTGGGGTACTCCTGTGGCCGCACCCGCTGTTAACCTGGAGGAGGCTCGTTTCGCTGGGCCGTTTGAGCCCCCCCTGGCGTGTGCGGCTACGTCGCTGCTGGGTGCGGCTGGTTCTATCCTGGAAATTATGGACCCGGTGGCTGCCGTTTCTGCGGAGTTCCGCTGCCCTCCATCGTGATGTGTCCTCTCCTGTGCTGTGGGTCGGCGGGCCGGGTCCTGTCCGGGCCGGTCTTGGTGGTTCTTCCTGTTCTTCATCTCCTCGAATGGCCGAACGTAGATCCTGTGCTGACTCCGCTGGGTCGGCTTTCCTCAGATCATCTTCGGAGCTGTGCCTGCATTGTGTACAATGGTTTCTGACTGTTCCGGATCATTCGAGTTGTGCACGAAACATCTTATGCGGATTGAAGTTTGACCTCCCTGTTCTCTGCCTCTTGTTCCTTGTGGTCTGGTTCTTCGTGAGGCGGACTGCTACAGATTTGGAAAGACAAGGACAGGGATGAGACGATCTTGCCTTTGTGGACTGTTGTCTTGTAATGGTTGGATGATCGGTTAGTACGGTATGACCATGTCGGATTTTTGTCGTATTCCTGGACTGTATCCTTAGATTCTTTGTCTTCCCGTGGACACGGATGTTTCGGACGGGAGGGTGGGAGCCTATGATTCTGTTTTATGGCCCTCTCCCGTGTTCTTTCCTCCCTTATTCCTTCTTTTCCCCCCTTTTTTTGTCTTTATGGTTCTATCTTGCTTTAGCTCTTCTATATTTCGGGTTCTGATTAGGGCGACAGGCACGCTGCTGGGGGGTGGGCCATAGCCTTCTGCAGGGGTGCAGGGTGGGCTTGCGGGGTGGGGGGGGTCTGTCATTTCTTTGGGGGGGTTTTCTCCCCTCATTTTTCTTACTTTTTTGGTTCTATGGCTCTTGTGTGTCCTCTTTTTCGGGACGCGGTCTCAGCATGTGTCCCCCTGGGTGGGTTATTATTGATGCGCTGGCCGTTTGGTCTTACTGTGACTTTGGCTCACTACTTAATTTTGCTCTGGTTACTACCGGTTCTGTATACCGATTTGTGGTTTCCGGCCTCGTTTGCCAGGGGGCGCGTGCTTGAGGTGGCGTTCTTCCTTTCGCCTTTTGTCCCCTTCTCCCTCTTTTTCCTCCCTTCCTCCCCCCCTCTCGTGGGGGTTTTTTTTCCTTATTCCCTGGGTTGTGTGACGGAGGGCTTTATTTGATAAGCTTTTTTCGACTCTGTTTGATATGTTACGTTCTTATTGTGGTGGGTGGGCGTTGAACGGCGGTTGCCACTGTTTTTCTGGTGAGACTCATATTCTGCCTTTACCGATAGGTGTTTGTCATTATTGAGTTATCCTGTATCTTCTACCGCGGCTGTTCGCGGCCCACCACGGCCCTCCGAGACTTCCTACCTGTTATTATCCTGTCGTACCCGTTTCTATATTAGAAAATCAACCTTCTCGTATCCTGTCCCTGCTGGTTGCTATATGGCTTTTAGCCCTTATTTCCTGTATGATTTGTTGTGCTATTCTGTATGCGTTTCTGTATTGTTGACTATGTTCCTTATTTGTGGTGGCCGACCCGCTGGGTTGTAGGCCCGTATTTGTGAGCCTTCTCTGTACAATAAAGGTTTTTAAAAAAAAAAAATTTAAAAAAAAAAGAAAATCGCCAAGAGTTCCAGGCGATTGATGTGCCAAGTACGTTGGGTCGCTGTCCACTTTCCTTTCACAGACATGCCGTCGAGATGCGCTCCCCATCCCTCGAGAGACGAGTCTGTTGTAAGCGTCAGAGTTGGAGGTTCGTCCTGGAATGAACAGCCCACAGATATGTTTGGAGGGTGAGCCCACCACTCCAGCGCTGTCTGGATGCGAGGTGTTAGAAGGACCTTGTCCTCGAATTACCCTGACACCTGTTGCCACTGCTTGTCTAATTCCTCCTGTAGAGTCCTCATGTGCAATCTGCAATTTGGGATAAGTTGGATGCACGAGGAAGCCATGCCAAGGAATGATTTGAACGTTCGGACAGAAACGTACAGTTTTGATTGGAGGAACCGCACCATCTTTACCATGCGGTCCTGTCTTTCCTGGGAAACAAACACTTTCCCCTGCCGAGAATCTAGCGAGGCTCCGAGAAAATCTCGCCTTTACGATGGATGAAAGTGTGACTTCTGGCAATTGATTGAAAGCCCCAAGGTTTGGAAGAGGGAGACGCAGACTTGAGTGTGCTGCTCCGTTAGGTGAAAAGTTTTGGCCTTGATGAGGCAGTCGTCCAGGTAGGGGTAAAATTGGACACCTTGAAAACGCAGCAAGGCAGCTACCGGGGCTAAGATCTTGGTAAAGACCCTCGGTGCTGATCGAAGGCCGAATGGTAGGACTTTGAATTGGAAGTGCAGCTGTCCGACTGTGAAGCGTAGATACTTCCTGTGTCTGGGGTGGATTGGCACATGGAAATATGCGTCTTGGAGGTCGATCGTTGAAAAGAATTCCCCTGGATTGAGATAATTCAGAATTTGAAGCAGAGTTAACATCTGAAAAGTTTTTGAAATGATAAATTTGTTTAGGGCCCGTAAATCTAAAATTGGACGCCATTACCTGACTTTTTCTTGACTAAGAAAAATCGGGAATAAAACCCCTTGCCGCATTGACCTTGCGGCACGACTTCGATGGCTCCTTTTTTGATCATCGATTTCACCTGGGCCAAAAGTTCTTTGAGATGGGGAGAGGGTGGCCCCAAAGGTGGACGAGTGGGAGGGAATTTTGTGAATTCCAGGGTATGTCCTTTGGAGATAACGTCCAGGACCCATTGGTCGGAGGTGATTTCGGACCATTTGCAAAAGTACTTCGAGATGCGACCTCCAAGATTTACAGTTGGCAGAAGAAAGGAACTGAGACTGTCACTGTTTTTTATTGTTTGAGCCACCTCTATATGTTGAGTTTCGTTGATGTGGTCTGGTGGTGAACTGACGATTCTGGGATTTGTAGGAACCCCTCTGTCGGTTATCGTTATAGGTGTTGTACGAACAATATTGACTTGATCCTCGAAAAGTAGAGGAACCTCCGCCTCTACCCCGTGCCCCCCGAAAGGGCCGCTTCTTGTACTGGAGGGTAGCTAAAGACTTTGCAGTGTCGGTGTCCTTTTTGATCGCCTCAAGGGCATCATCAACATGTTTGCCAAACAACAATTCTCCGTCGTACGGCAAGTCCAGGACTCTTGCCTGTACCTCTGGGCGGAATGTGGTAGACTTCAACCAGCCTTGACGCCTCAAGACTGCAGCCACAGCCAATTGACGAAAACCCGTTGAGGAAATGTCGAGTGCGCAATCAATGATTCGGATGAAATCAACTCCCCCTCTTGTATAATGTTCTGCGCTTCTGCACGGATGGCATCAGGTAGTTGAGGAATCAGTGCGGCAACCTCGGACCACATCTGGCGGTCGTACCGGCCCAGAATAGCCAAAGTATTAGCCGCCCTCACCGTAGTAGCTGCCATGGTTGTGAATTTCTTTCCTATAGAATCCAACTTGCGGCCTTCCTGATCAAGAGGAGACGTGAGTGGTGTAGCAGGATTGCGTGATCTTTTCTGTGCTGCCTGAGTTATAACCGAATCTGCTTTTGGTTGTGACACCAAACAGGCCGGGGAAGATGCCGGAGCCTTGTATTTCCTGTCCAATCTGGGCAAAACTGCAGGTACAGAATTTGGACGTTCCATTAATTTAAGGCCCTCCTGCCAAATATAATCAACGATTGGTATAGTGTGGGATTGCCTTTGTGATAGGTCCTTAAAATCATACAAGAAGCATTCACTTTCATGTTGTTTTTCGACCGTGAGATGAAAACGTTTTGCAGCACGGATCATCAAATTGTGGAAATTCGCAATGTCCACTGGAGGCGATGCTAGAGGTGAGGTGGGCGGAGTGGAAGGTGTTTGAGCCCTGTAATTGTCCCACTCATTCATATCGACGTCATTGTCGTCGTCATCAGTATTGTGAGGATCAGGATCCTCGTCGCCAGTGTCAGGACGAGTACCACCCGGTGACGCGGGTGAAACTGGTGCAGGTGCCTGAGGAAGTTGAGGTTGAGGCTGTGGAGGAGGTGGTGGTGGTGCTGGAGAGGCAGGTGTAGAAGGAGGAAACCTGCGGTTATAGTCATCTAGCATGTGCTGTAGGTTCATGACCAGAGATAGAGGTATCTGTGTAATTGGTTCCGAAGGCACTGGTTCGGATGCATCAGCAGGAAATAATTTGTTCCCATCTTCGACGTTATCCACTACATCGCCCTCATCACTATACTCCTGGCACTTAATGTGTAAATCAGATGGACTGGATGCCTGAATCGTTTCCGGAGTCTTCCTCACTAGACTGGAACAATTGATCTGGGAGAGGAGTTCCACTTCTCACTGGACTCAGTTGGATGAGAGGTACTCTCCTCAAAGAAGAAGCAGTAACCACTGTATAGATGGCAGCTGTTTTCGGCAAAGGTTGATGAGACGTCAACGAGCCCGTTGACGTAAATGTGGCAGTGTTAGAATCAACCTGAGGGGTCTGCGTCGTCGCCATAGAGGTAATCGGCGCTGAAATTTAAGGTTTTTTCTTCCTCAACGAAGATTTCTTGTCCGTCGACAGAGCCTTGGAGCCTTGATCGTCGACGATGATGTAGACGTCGACGGGATGACAGCGGTCGACGAAGCCGTCGACGATGTTACGATGGTCGACGGAGGCGCCGTCGACGAGACAACCGTCGACGGGCCCGTCGACGAGCTGCTTCTAGAAGGCTTGATCTTCGTCGACGGTGTTCGCGTCGACGAAGGAAGCGTCGACGATGACTTCGTCGTCAATGGTTTCGCTTTGACGGTCGTCGACGAGATCTTCACAATAGAAGTGATGGGTCTCACCTTCTGGGCCGCCGTCGACGAGGTGATCGTCGTCGACGTAGCGCTGGTCGACATAGTACATGTCGTCGTCGACGTAGAGGTGACAGTCACTGACTTCGTCGTCGCTGAAGACGTCGACGGATGCGCCGACGAGCCCGTCGACGAGCCAATGCCAGATTTGTTAATGGAAGGCAAGGCTTTGGGCGCGGACGTCAGAGAACCAGGTCCCGTAGACGTGCCCTGAAGCAAATCCTGTGGGGAGACAATCCTGGAGGACTCCAACAGTCTACTCTTCTTCAGAAAAGGAGATGGAACCTCAGTCTCAGACCCACGCTTCTGAGAGGATTTAGAAATAACAGATGATAAACTTTCTACGTCAGAAACCACAGACTCTGAAGTCTTCAACTTCTGTAGCCACAGAAGGAGACGGGCCTCTCTATCCCTCAGAGTCTTGGGAGGGAAAGTGCGGCAGTACTTACAGTTTTTCACCTCGTGGTCTGGGTAGAGACAGTAAATGCATTTACTGTGTGGATCCTCGTGGAAAAGGCGCAGTTTACCACAAGAAGGGCAGGCTTTAAATAAAGATTTCTTATTTGAAGACATTTTCTGATGAAAAAACAGTTAAGAGTTGAAGAAAACTGAGCAGAGCTCAGGGAGACTCCCTTCACACGACGTGCGGTAGAAAATCTGAGGACTTGGGCTTCTGAGGAGAAGTTTCTAGAGGAGGCTACAGCCTGATTGGCTGGAATGTGGACCAACACATAATGACACTAATATGCTACTAAAGTGAGTTCTCCCTTAGGCTTTTCAATGGGCCCATTATGTCCTATGGTACTTTTAGAATTTACAATTACATTATATGTATGTATATTTTTATTTATGATATTTTTCATGTATACATGCATATTTTACTGCTATTTTATGTACCGTAGGACTCCCACTTCGACGACGGGGGATATTCAAGCATGTGAATCTATGAAAGACACCCCTAATACTGGAGAAACCCCTAGTCATGACATGGGCCCTTTTGTCTCGTTAGTTCTACACAATGGCAGACTTAAGCCTAGCTTGGGTTTCCCCCACTCTCTTACGACTCCTTCAAAAAGCCAACCATTCTAGCCCACAGAAGGTCAAAGAAAAATCCCAACCTTTCTGAACATTTGCTCACATCTTTTGCACTGAAAGGCTCCTTTAGATATCATTGCTTCACTGTGAAAGGATTGGAGTGTCATTCTTCACATGATCTGGGTGTGAGCTGCCATGCAAGGTAGGCTTTTGTTCAGAGAAGGCATTGAAGTGGCTCCAAGAAAAGAAATTGGAAACCGCACAAAAAGATGGATTTTTCACAGATTACAACTATTCTCAAGCACAAAGCCTATTCCTATAGCTAGAGAGGACCAGAGATATATAAAAAGCAGTAGAGTATTGTCAGAACATTCTTGGGCGCATAGATCAATACAGCAAGTGTGCTCTAGTTTTATCCCTTTCTGTTGCTCCTCTCCCTTGTTTTCTCAGGAACTGATTGCAAGTATTTGTTTTAAGTAAGTATGAAGCGTTTTAAACTTCAGAGAGGCTTGGGCCAATATGCTTCGATTTCAGTTCTAGCCACAGTCATGACAAGGAGAGAGGAACAACCTCCATGAGAGAAAGAGGCAATTAAAGACTGTATTGAAGAAGCGAAAGGAAGGGTTTCTTTTGGTGAACCAGAGGCGAGAGAACCTGGCAGGGCCATATTGATGATCACAATCTTGCTCCTTGAAGAAGTGCCTTAACAAGTACATCTTTTAAAGAAGGCAGTGTAGAGACTGATGTGTAAATCAATCCAAGTTCATGTCCGATAGCTAGTATGGGACCACTTAAATATGGTGTGCAAGAATCACATGCATGTTTCCATAATGTTTTTAGGACTTGAGTGTCAAAAGCCATTAAGAGGTCAAGCATGGTCAAACATGATTAGGTTGCCTGGTTTTCTGCTGTAAGTAATCGGGAACATAATATCCATGACATGTTATAAAGTGTAAGTGTGTGATTAGTCAGAAACTGACACCATTGTTCAGATCCGAATATGACACTTTACCACGCATGCGCTTACAACGCATGCCATTACCACACATTTTTTACTCTGCAAAAACTTTGACAATGCAGAGCTTTACAACGCAATCCATTACAACACATTGTCCATTACAACACAATTTACTATTCTAACTCCACTGGGGCGTTGTAATGGGGAAGGCGTTGTAATGGTTTGCGGTGTAAAGCCCTGCGTTGTTAACATTTTTGCAGAGTAAAAAATGTGGGGTAATGGCATGCGTTGTAACGCATGCGGAGAAAAGGAAGTTTACCTTCAGATCCATGATGATTATTTCAGGAAGGATATGATCTTTCTAGTCTTCAGTGATTCTTGATGCGGTCTTGGGAGAGCAAAGCATTTACTATGCTGAGAAGAGGTAAATACTTTTTTTAACAGAGCTGCAAGGATGTTGACAAGTCCAAGACGCAAGTTCTCACACTCTTTGCCTTCCTCTTTGTATGAGGTCCACATCTATTTGCTAACAAGCCTTAATTCTAGCTATGAATTTGAATGACCCTCAGTAACAGTGCTCCAAAACCGGACACATCATCCCAGCATAGAAAACTCAGCTGCATAGCCAATTTTCTGATTTTTAGATCCAGAGTTAGTGTATTTATTTAGCAGGCCTAATTACTGAAGCTCCATTTGTATGGGAGTACTCGTAATTATGAAGGGAAGTCAATCTGTTGAATCAGGGCATACTGGGGGAGAGGACTGTACTAGCCTTCTTACCTCTTTAATGGTGATGAGTTCATTGACACCTGCTCAGTATGTACCAAGCGATTCTTCAGACACTGTCCTCTCTGCAGCACATATGCCACATTCTGTTTTGTAGGAAGTTTGCTCTAAATTTACTATGGTTGCATTGATGGATTTGAGGAGGGATTGCTCATCCATTTCCATCTCTTCATTGACCAAGGATTCTTCCTCTCCATTTATGTGACACTTTACCCTTGCAGGAACTTTTCTCTCTCCTTTTGTTTTGGCATGTCCCTCGAACACACAGCGGGACAGAGATCAGGAATTTAGTTTCCAGGTCTACTAAGGGCATTTCACATATGTTGGAGTGCATCTGTATAATGAGTTTTGTAAATTTATTTTGACAATGAGATATTTGTCTTCTATGTAATGAACAGAAGGTTAAACAGGAGATGGCATAGATACGTGAATAATAAATATATACTAAGAGATGCTGTGTTGTATTATGTGTCATAGATCATGGGACACTGGGCGATTATTGACGGAATAGAGGTTGAGGGGAGTGGTTTCTTTTTTTGTTGCAGGACTCTAAGCTGAGCATTTTAAACCGAGTCAGAATAATGGGACTTGGAAGGATCATTCATTCAAACACACACTATTCAAGCCGCATATCCTCCACTCCAGCGTAAGCGCAAGGAGTGATGAGCATCAATCCCCCTAAGAGTGGGAGGGAAGTCTCAATGTTATAGTGAAAGTGACCTTGTTCATTCCTAACCATCACCCCTCTAGCATGCTCGTCCACTATCCAGTGCCCCCAAAGCTCCAGTTAGACACAAATACCACAGTCCTTCTCTCCCCACAAGGCTCCCCATGTCCTGAGGACTCTACTAAGTCAGATGGAAAATCTGTTGTGACCACCGCTACAAGCGCAGATTGTCGTCATTCTACAGCCTCTGAAAATAGCATCCAGAAGATGAGGGTCTGAGGCAAATCTGGCGCCACCACCGGCAATTGATTCACAACTGTGGGCCTTCCTCTTTGGTGTGGGTCCTGCAGAAAATAGGTTGCCCTTGGGGTACACACGCCCAGGCAGAAGCCCCAAAAGAATGTGGCCACCATGCCCCACCGGGATCTACCCACTCCTGTTTCATTATTTTTAATGTCGTTCATATATGTATATTGTAGGTAAAATGTAGAGTAAAGCTAAACTAACTGTGTAAAAAAGGCATTAGGCAAGACACTAGGACAGGTCTAGGGAAAGACATGAAATACAACTGTTAAATATAGTTTACAAACATGTGGATATTATAGACTGGTAAGAGAACATGCAATATCTCTCTGCATTATACAATATGAAAAAATAAAAGAATCCTATGCTCAAATGATTCTATGAAACACATACCATAACTTACCCCAGTCACCGACTCTGAAGCTTTCTGAAAGTGACTTTATGTAGTCCTCCCTGCCCCATGAGGAGGCATTTACAAAGTAAGATGGTGAATCTCTAATTGTAAAACTAAAAGTGAATCTTTCTGAACCAATGTCTGCACAGAAAAACATTACAATGCATTAATGTAAAATGACGAGATCATTGCCAGTAAAGCAAACTTTATGCTTCCAGACATGGTTACACTATTATATTTTAGACTTAGTCTCCACAGACTGCAGCGCGCTGTAAACTATAAATAAACATGATATACAATGCTTACAAGAAAAAATTATTAGATACAGTGAGCTTGAGCATCCCAAATACCATGTAAATACAGAATATAACGTTTTAAAACAATGTTGTGCAGTAGAAATCATAGTAATGAATAAAGGGCACCACACTGGGAGGTTACTACTCTGATATATAAATAAAACAATTTATTTTTAGTTTTGCAAAGTTCTGCGTACCACTTTACAGAGCCTCAAGAAGCACAGGGTGGGAAGTCAAGGAAAAGAGAAATAAAAGGGACACTCAAAAGGGAAAGTCAGCCAATAGATTGTTTGAAACTAAACGGTAAACTGAGGTACAGTGCCTAAGACTTAGTGGGTTTTAGGCGACATTAACTGCCTGACCATCAAGGGAGCAAGAGTCCACTATAGTGGGTAATCCATAATTCGCACATAGCTGTAGCAAAAAGGAGAACGATAGGCTTTAAAAATGAGGTGAGTGTTCAGTGCCTTCCTGAATTTAATTACATAATTTTTAATTCTCAGATCTGGTGGTAGAGGGTTCCAGAAGGGACGAGATATGAATATGGAAAGAACTTCCTTCAAATGTCTTGCATAACACAAACATTGTATGATCAAATAAAGCGAGAATTATTGGATTTTTACATTGTTGGATAACATTTTCTAGGTAATTAATACCTCATTGAAATGAATACAGGGTTAAGTGTGCAAAGCATTTTTGCATTAGCAAACGGCCCGATACTACGAAGCAGGCTGTTTGCCACTGCAAAAATGCTTTTTGTAATGTACAAAGCCCAATTTGCAATTCAATCGCGATTTGGGTTGTGTGATTCTGTATTTGGAAGGGGTGTGTTGAGGGTGTTTCTTACTAACACCGAATTGGAATGGTATGTACAAATGTTTTGCGACTGAAGTGTGGTTGCAAAACATTCACAATTTACTGCCAATTGAAACTTGGTGGTTAGCCATTCACAAATGGGAAATGGTCCCCAAGGGAACCCCTCCCCTTTGAAAATGGTTGCCAAACTATTTTTTAAGAGCAGGTAGTGGTCCAAGGGACCACAGGCTACTCTTTAAAAAAATAAACTTCAAAGTAAAAAATGTTTGTAAATAAAAAAAACGGATTGCTTTATTTGATTTTAAAAGTTTTTATTGGAGGAGCTTGGCGGGCATCCGAGATGGCCGCGTGAGCACAGCGCTCCCCGGACCCCCGCCGCTCCCGGCTTAATATCCTGCTTTAATCCTGATTTCTGCGAGGATTCATATAGAGGACGTTGGGCTGATCTACCTGGACCTTTCAGAAACTGATTTGGACATCGGGTGCCTGAATTATGTTCAATTGAACTTTTGGGCTCCGCCCTCGAAGTGCGCCCAGGACTGGGTGAGGTTCGGTGGCCGTCTTGGAGTTGAACAACAACGGCAGGGGGATTGGTCTTGTGAGTCCCCCTCTTAAGTTTCGGTTTCGTTTCTGCCTCGGACTGGGACATTGGTGAGAGTGTCGGGCCAGAGCTGCGGCCGGGACACACGTAGGTTGTCTGGCCCTTGGCTGCTCTGTTCCTGGAGTGGGCTGCCTCTATCCTGGTGATACCCCTCTTGTAGTCCTTTGGTCCCGGGGCCTCCATTTCTGGTGCCCGGTCCGTCGACCCTGGTGACATTACTCGTGACGCATCTTCAAAATGGCGGGCAGAGGAGACCGAGAAACGCGCAAGACGAAGACATCTCTGCGCGGGGGTCCGGTTCAATCTAATGTTATGGATCGTTATACCCACTCTAAGGGGTCCCCCGGAGCTGCCCTGCCCGGTCCCACTGCGTCGGACCAAGTACTGGATGCGTCGACGGAGCCCTCCTTGCAGGACATCATGGGCGCCATTTCTGGCATGAGGGAATCCATAGGCCAACAGTACGAAACTTTGGCCCACAAACTTGACACTGTGGCAATTGAGGTGAATTTGATTCGAGCCGATCTCTCCAAGACGAACGAAAAGGTGAAGTCGTTGGATATCAAATCTTCCAGCCTCACGACGGACGTCTCTGATATTCAGACGGAGATTGGCAATCTCCGTAGGGTGAACGATTTCATGACCCGGCGCTTGGAGGATTTTGAGAACAGGGCACGTCGCTGTAATGTTCGCGTGGTTGGTGTGCCGGAGAACCCAGAACCCCACTCGGTTGATCTCCTGGTTGAAGACCTTATCCAGAACCACCTTTCTCCGTCTGGCCTTAGTAAATTTTTCGCAGTGGAGCGCGCACATCGTGTCCCGGGGGGCCAGGGCAAGCCAGGCGCCCCGCCGAGACCTATTATTGCAAAGCTTTTCCACTACAGAGATCGGGACGCTATCCTGCAGGCCTCGCGGGTGAAGGGCCCGGTAGCCTTTGAAAATGCCACGGTGAACTTTTATCCGGACTTTTCCCAACAGGTCCAGAAGCAGCGTATGGGATTTCGTGGTGCCAAGAAACGTCTTAGGGACTTGGGGATGCGTTACGCAATGCTCTTTCCGACCAGGCTGCGGGTGGAGTATAATGATCGAACTTTCTTCTTTGATCGGCCAGATGCTGCGAATGACTGGCTGGACTCCCTGCCTAATCGTCCCCCTGAGACTGAGTCCGAAGCCCACCCGGGCGGTGCCGAAGGTGGTGTAGAGAGCTGAACGTTTCGTCTTTGACTGATGCCTTGTTTTGTAGAACTGGTCCAGGGATGTAGGCCTATGTTCCTCTACCTCATTTGTGTTTTGATGTATGGTCTTCTTCTCGCTATTGGTTTGATCGGGGGGCGGGTGGGACGGAGCCTTTCCTCCTCCAGGGTCTTTGTGTAGAATAGGGGTTCTTGGGCGACAGGCACACTGCAGGTTGGGGTGGCTTTTTAGCTTTTTGCAGGGGTGCAGGGTGGGGGGTGTTTTCTTGTTATTGGGGGGGTGGGTGGTTGGGAAGTTCGTTGCTTGTGTGTTCTGTGTTCAAGGCGACTTTATTCTGTATTTGAATTGCTTTTTGTGGTCATGCTCATTGATGGGGGGTTTGGGCTTTGACGGGTGGGATGGGGGGTAGCGGGTTGCGATTTGTTTCGTGGAACGTTAACGGTCTGGGTGATCGTATCAAACGAAGTGTGGTGTTGAAATGTATACGACGTTTATCCCCTGACATTGTTTTCCTGCAGGAGACTCATTTGATAGGCAATGTTTGTCATGCAATGAATAGGTGGGGCTATCGCCTCGTAGCACATTCGGGGTTTACCTCGGGTTCCAGGGGTGTGGGTATCCTTATTCGGGCTTCCCTCCCCCTGGCTATTGATGATGTTATTCAGGATGACCGGGGGCGGTTTGCTGTCCTTGTGGGTCGATATGAAGGCCGTGCCCTCTCCTTATTAACTGTTTATGTGCCCCCCGGCTTGCAGACTTCTACTTTTTCAGATTTGGGCCGTGTCTTGTTGGACCTTCCTGATAGTACTCTCTTTCTGGCTGGTGATTTTAATTCGGTAGTCTCTGGCCTCCATGATCGCCACCCCCCTAGGGATACCCCGGCGGCTCAGCAGTGGTTGGGTGGCTTTTTGGATACCTTCGGCCTGGTGGATTGCTGGAGGCTTTTGCATCCTACGCAGCTTCAGTACACCTTTCACTCTGGTGCCCATGGGAGTCTGTCTCGGCTGGATTATTTCCTGATGCCTGCGGCTCAGTCCCCGGCGGTGCGTGAGATTGTGCACATGCCCAGGGGTATCTCTGACCACTCTCCGCTCTGGCTTCGTTTTGAGGTTGGGGTGGAGGCAGTGGGCAGGGTGGCTCCTATTAATCCGTGGTACCTCACCTCCCCCGAGACCCGCACCCTTTTGCTTAAGTCCTTGGACTCGTATTTTCTGGATAACGAGGGGTCGGTTTCATCTGCTGTGTCCCTGTGGGAGGCCTTTAAGACCGTGATTCGTGGGCAGGCCCTCTCCCTTATTGTTGAGGCTAAGAGAGAGAGGAATAGAGAGGTGGTTGATCTTGAGGGGGAGATTTCTGTATTGGAGGAGGGTTTGGAATCTGGTATCACGCCTGAGAAACTCCATGCCCTGGGTCTGAAACAATTTGCTTATAAGTCCTTGGTCACGGATGCCGCCAAAGTGATGTTTCGGGAGCAACAAGGACGTCTGTATGATGTGGGTGACAAAGCGGGTAAATTGCTGGCGTGGCTGGATAAGAAGGAGCGAGCTAATCGTGTGGTACCCGTGATTCAGTCTGCATGTGGTGTGATTGTAACGGACCCGATTGGGATAGTTGACCGGTTTGCCGAGTACTTCCGTGTGGTGTATACCCCTGTGTCTGTGAGGGATGTGGTTGACTCTCGCCTTCTGTTGCGTGATATAGCCCTGCCCATTGTTTCTGATTTAGACCGTGTGGCGTTGGACTCCCCCTTTACGGTTGATGAGATAGCTACTGCTATCCGTTCCCTCCGTTCGGGCAAAGCATTGGGCCCGAACGGGTTGCCAATCGAATTGTACAAGTTGCGTCCCGATAGGGTGGCTCCGTATCTCCGCGCCATGTTTCTGGAGTCCCGGGAACGGGGTATTCTCCCTTATGATCAGAGACTGGCCACGATAGTTGTCATCCCCAAGGAGGGTAAACCACGTGATCTTTGTTCCTCCTATAGGCCCATATCCCTACTAAATGTTGAACCCAAGGTATTGGCGAAACTCCTGGCATCCCGTCTCTTGACGGTCATTAGTGACTTGGTCCATCCGGATCAATCTGGATTTATCCCACATCGCAACACGGCTCTGAACCTACGTCGTCTTCACGGCGCGATCGCGAGGGCGGGGCTTCTGACGGAGCCGGCCATTTTGGCATCGTTGGATGCATCCATGGCCTTCGACACGGTGGAGTGGCCTTATCTCTGGGCGGCTCTTGAGAAATTTGGTTTTGGACCTGAGTTTATTGGTTGGGTCCAGTTACTGTACGCGACACCTCTGGCGCAAGTAGTGGTGAATGGTAGGGTCTCGGCTCCTTTCACCCTTGCCAGGGGTACCCGTCAGGGATGCCCCTTGTCTCCGTTACTGTTTGCTCTCGCCTTGGAACCATTGGCTGCCTGGCTTCGGTGGGAACCGTCTCTCAAGGGGATTCGCTGGTCTCCGGACTTTGAGGACCGCATTTCGCTTTACGCGGACGATATCCTTTTATATCTCACTTCCCCGCGTAAATCTCTGTCTGTTCTGTTTGACGTTCTTGCTTCTTTTGGAGCCAACTCGGGCCTCGTTATTAACTGGACCAAGTCCTGCGTATATGTTCTTTCGGGGGTTTTGCCCCCCTTGCCGAGCAGACTTCCTATCCAGGTGGTCCAATCGGGTTTCAAGTATTTAGGGATTTTTATTACGTTGGACCCGACGCTCCGCTTTGAGCGTAATCTCCTCCCACCGTTGCTTAGACTGCGCTTGGATGTGGCCCGTTGGCGCAAGCTTCCTTTGTCTCCTCTGGGCAGGGCGGCCCTGTTTAAAATGATGTCCTTGCCGCGATTCCTTTACGCGCTTCACAACTCCTATGACGCTATTCCTAAGACCTATTTCCAAGAGATTGAGAGTCTTCAACGGCAATTGATATGGGATGGGCGACCGCGTATCGCACTCGCAAAACTCACCATCCCCTGGTACGACGGGGGCATGGCGCTCCCCGATATCAAGCGATATTACTGGGCTTCCCAGTTGTCTGCCATTAATCACGTGATGTTTTCCCCGGGTCGTAATCCTGCATTCGAGATGGATAGACTCCAGCTTCCGGGTGGGGACTTTACCAGAGCGCTTTATTCCCGATCGGCTGGGCGCCATCTTGTGGGCCCATCCAAGATTGCAGTAACTGTATGGCGAGCTGCGACTGTGAGTTTGGGGTGGGAGGATCGATTGACTTTGGCGACGCCGCTTTATGCCTCGAAACGTTTGGGCGGACTCTGGTCTACCAAGGGTTTCGACCGCTGGGATGTGATTGGGATTTGTAAGGTGGGTGACGTGTACTCGAACGGTTGTGTGAAGTCGTTCCAGGCCCTCCAGGCGGAATATGGTTTGAGTGGTAGGGAATTTTTTCGCTACCTGCAGGTCCGGCACGCCCTCGCCTCAGTCTTGGTTCCTGATGAGGCCCTGCCTGAATCTTCCCCCCTCGAGGACCGTGTCCTTGATGGGCATCTTCCCGATAGCACTATTTCTCTGATTTACAAGAAATTGATAAATAATCGGGCGGACTTACTGGTCCGACTTCGGGAGGCTTGGGTTGGCGATGGGTTGGAACTGGACGACGAGGATTGGCAGTCGGCACTCTCTTCTCCCAAGGAGGTGGCCATTCCTGCCCGTCTCCGTTTGATTCAACTTAAGATTCTTCATCGAGTCTATGTCACTGGTCCGCGTCTGGTTACAATGGGCTTTTCTTCGGATGGGCTATGTAAGCGTGGATGTGGTTTGAGTGCGACCTTTTTACATATCCTTTGGGAGTGCCCGGTTGTAGCTGCTTATTGGACTGCGGTGCTTGAGGTGATGACTGCTGTGACGGATGTGGCCCTGCGGCCGGAGCCTCGACGATGTCTGTTGAATGTGTGGGAGCCCACTGACTACTCTGTGGCCCAGACCAGATGGGCTACCCTTGGTTACATGATTGCGAAGCGGGATGTCGCGCAACTCTGGGGCGCTTCCAGGCCCCCTGAGGTCTCGAAGTGGGAAGACAACATGGACTGGTCCATGTTTCGTGAAAAGACGGTTTATGTGGCCAGGGGCAGACCCAGGGCGTGGACGAAGGTTTGGGGCCAGTGGAATGATTATCGTGGGGGTATTTGCACCCCTCCCCTTGTAGACACTGCTGAGATTGTCCTTTCTCCCTAGACTAGCGTTCCCGGAACCTTTCCATAAGGTTTTTTATATTTTCGGTTCTCCCCGCTGCTCCCCTCCCCCCCTCCCGACTTGATTGGAGCCTCCGGGCTCTGGGTGTGTTCTCCTGATCGTGGACCGTCCCCTCCGTTCTTTGGGCTGACCTTAATTCTCGTGCATTCGCCATTTAGTGTTTGTTTTTCTTTTTGTAAAAAATATAAATACAAACTGTTTTGTGATAGCGATAGAGTAATGCTTTGTACTCGAGCTGTGCCTAACCACGGGTGTACATTTTTATTTCATGCATTGTGCCTTGTTATTAGCGGCCAGCCCGTGAGGTTGTAGGCCCATTCTTGTACTTTTCTATGCTTACTCCAATAAAGGTTTTTGAACAAAAAAAAAAAAAAAACCGTTTTTATTGGTAGTTTCAAAATAAACAAAAGGAAGAAAATGACAGGCAATGCATACATCGGGTACATAGAGAGTACATATAGCAATAAAGAAACGGCTGTGGTGCATGGGGTTAAATTAGTGGCTAACACATTGGCAATTAAATGGGAGACAATAATTACAAATAACCAGGAGCGTAACGTAACATAACACAACGTAACTAAGAAAAACAAAATTGAATGTACAAATCGGGACAATATGAGCAGTAGTATCAGCATGTTGGTCCACAGGTTACAGAGGCTTCTGTCGAGACACTATAGTTAACCAGTTATGTAGAAAGGGGGGGGGGGGGTCGATCTGAAATGCAGATAAGGTGACCGGGGATGAGGGTGCATGTAGGTGGCTCATGGTGGTTTTATTTTTTTTGTAAATAAAAAAAAACTTGATTGCTTTATTTAAAAGCCATCATAGGTAAGGTGGTCTGCCTCCAGCAGGCCAACATCCCTGTGATGGCAGCGAACCGTAGTGGGTCACAAAGTGTGACCTATCTCAATAATATTCATGATGCAGATCTATTTGCGACCCACTATCAATCGCTAATGAAACTCAAGAATGTTTTATACATTAGGAACAGCGATCTACTTGCAATTCACACAAAATAGCAATTAGGAAATCGCTATTCCTAACTTTCATATATTTAGCCCATAGTGAGTTGGGTGAGTTGTTAGATAACACTTGCCCGTGCGCTTAAAAAGTTCAGTATAACATAACATAACACACATTGAATGTTGAGGTTAACACATAGGGGTCAACTCCGATCTCGCTTGGAAATCCTACAAATTGGACTTGGCTTTTACGGATTCGATTTGTAGCCCTTCTTTCCGACCGAATCGTACACAGGTCAGAACAACCAAGTACGATGCAAGAATCACGTATGCACCGATCGAATCGTCTCCCAACCCAATACCATCCGTACGACTTGTATGCAGACGCTTCGTACAGCTCAATGGAATCTGTTTCCGAGCGAACCAGTACGATGCACGATTCGGACAGCCTTCACGATTCAGTATGTCCAGGTCAAAAAAGCAGCCAGAATCATTCTTTTGGGACCCATAGCAGGCCCCTCATCATCTGGAACCCTCTGATTCAGACCTGTGGGGGTAACCAAGGGTCCCCCCTTCTCATGCTTGCACAGTGTGGTGGGCACCACTGGGTGTACGCTTTTCCCCACTCACCCCTTTTTTGCTATAGGAGCCTGTACACGCGTCCAGTGTACAGGCTCCCATAGAGTTCAATGGGAGTCCGAGCGATCCGAGCCTGTAAGCAAGTGAATACATCGTACTCTGACAGCAGGTGCACGATTCGCTCGTAAAGCCCTACAGATCCGAGTCGTATGGAGGGCTTTACAAGCGAGATCTGAATTGGGCCCATAGTGTATGATTGAAGAGTACAATGCGTTTTTAATGCGATTAGTAGTGTGAGGTGAGAATAAGAAATTATGAGGCCTATTCCCAAACTGCATTTTTTGCTATGTTTAGTAATACTACAATAGTACTGATAATGTACTACAAAATACCATTTACAAACCTACATGCAGAGGTCTATGCCTCCCCTATTTTTTATGTGCAGAGATCTCCACCTCGACTGGAACGATCTCTACACACGTAGGTTTACCTTTTACAAATATATGCAGGACTGGGTGCGGGTGTGGCTTGAAAAAGGGGACTACTTACAACTGAAGGAGAGGTGTATGGGGAGGAGTAAAGAGAAATTAAGTGAGGGCTATGCAGGGTTTTAAGGGAGGGACAGACACCCATCCACAAAACAGAATAACCATGGCTATTCATGAACTGCACTTCTATAGTTACTACGGCATAAAAAGACCAACAATTGTCAAAAATGTACTTCAGCTCAGAGCAGCACATGGCTAACCACTGGTACCTTCCCACAAAATAATGGAGTTAGGACTTACAATAAAACCCATAGGAAATAAAATTAATTAATTGACCAATTTAAAAAAGTTTAATATATATATATATATATATATATATATATATATATATATTTTCAGTACTCCGCAGTTTTGCCCCGCTCCGGGATGACCAGCCAGGGCACACCAAAAAACTCACGGACACGGACCACAGAAATCTTTTCTTCAGTTTATTTTCAGTGCGGGCATGTCAAAGACGTTTCGGCTCCACGAGCCTTGTTCACCTGACAATGTTTAATGTGCGGGTGCAACCTTTTAAAGTGCCAGTAACATTGGAAAGATGTCACGTGTTAAAAAAATGTGTATGTGTAACAAGGACATAGAAGACATACTATCAAACAGAACTCGCATTTGTCCTTAAATTTGGCATTTCATTAAAATATGCTAGTAGAATACCACTTTATAAAAGTAAAATACTTAAATGAGGGTTCGCATAACATGGTATATACAGTTAGAGTCACTAACTTATTATCATTTAATTAACGTATGGACCTAGGTCACCAATACCAGACATTCACTCCTATACAGAGCTTGTTTTTAAAGTTGGATATTGTGTATTCTCAGATTTGATTTACTATACTAGTAAAATCGATGAAATCCCAGATATCAACCTGGTTACCCTGTCGCCAAACAATTCATTCTTTCTTAATCATGAGTCAAATTCGGATTAATCACAGTATAGCAAAATTTACAATAAAGTGCAAATGCATAAATCAGTAAAAAGGGTCATGTTGATGTACCCAATTTTTCGTGCAAATTACGCAAAAAATGTGCAAACAAGCAGATTGATTGTGCAAATAACGCAAATATGTGCAAAACTGTAGCTTCTCGCTATTTTGTGAAATCCGATAAGTACATGAGCATGATACCAATTAGCAAGTAATTTGGGAAAGAAAAAGTTTTTTTGGGTAGCAAGTTATTAGGCAATACAACCCCATTGTGTCCAGGGATATTCTGAGAGAAAAGGAGGAAACTGAGTAGGAGTTCTACCTCCTGTGATCCTATAATACCATGCCTGCCCTCAACACCAACTTTGCGAGCAGTTTCAAAGAAGTCCTTGTTGTGTACCAGACGTGCAAGTACATTATGATAGTGTTATTGGGCTGACTTGGTTCAAGAACCCAGCACAATCCAAAAAAATTAAAAACACCAAACATGTGACAAAAAACAACTACCTTGAACTAACAGAAAACAGCACATCCCATAATGAATGAACATTATCAATTTTCAAATACATTTTTTCAAACACTAAAGTTTAGCAGTTTTTTTTGCAGATTGTGGTCCCCAGCCGGATGACCAATCATAACTTTAGGGTAAACACGTGTACAGGTCCTCCGTGATATTAAGGCCAAAAGGTGACTTAGTATTGAGCAGCAGAATGTATTTGGTCTCCAATCTTCTCAATTTGGAATCTCTGTCTCCCCCTCTTCTGCTGTATGGAATGGAGTCAATTACCCAATATTTAAGGCCACTATTGTTACTATGGTGGCATTCTCTAAAATGCCGGGCCACCGGGTAGGTGTTGTCCCCATGGGTGATGGCACGAAGGTGCTGTAGAACACGTAAGTGGACAGCATTCTTCGTGCTGCCAACATACCTAAGTTGACAAGGGCACTCCAAAATATATACAGCATACTCGGTCTTGCATGTTAATACCTGAGATATGCTGTGTGCCTTATCAGTGAAACCATCCTTATAGGTTCGGGTGTTCTGACCATGGATGCAGGCCTTACAAATCCTACATTTGTAAAAACCCTTATTCTCTTGGCACCACGTCGATTTCGCAAAGGGTTCTGGGTTAGTGACTACCAAGTGATCTCGTAATGAGGGTGCTCTGCTGAAGGTAAGGGAGACCTGATTGGGGAGATCTTTGCCAATGATGGTATCATGTGTGACCAAAGGCCAATGTTTGTTAAGTATCTTACGTATCTGTTGGTGTTGTCTGTTGTACCCAGTGATAACACGGAAACAATTTCCCACCCCTGGTGCATATGCTGATAACTTTGCAGTCTTTCTGCTGCTGTCTCGGGTGAGAAGATCATCACGAGATGGTATCATGGACTTATCTTTTGCTTTTTGTAGCGCCTGGTTCGAATAGCCACGCTCCAAGAATCGCACAATACATTGGTCTTGTGCAGTTTTTAGGTCCATGGGGTTACTACAGATACGTTTCAATCGCAGCATCTCCCCATATGGGATACTGGATATCAGGTGAGAAGGGTGTGCACTCGCTGCGTGCAGTATGCTGTTGCCCGCAGTTGATTTACGGAAGAGCCTAGACTCTAGATGGTTTTCTCTAATATAGAGTTCGGTGTCGAGAAAGGTAACACTTTCCTGACTAAGGGTAGCCGTAAATTTGAGGTTAAGCTCATTGTTATTAATTTCCTCTATGAATTTGAGTGCCCCTTCCTTGCTGCCACGCCATATCACTAAGAGGTCGTCAATATAACGAAACCACGCAACCAAATTATTGCGGATATTGTGGCGAAATTCGTGGCCAAGGACCAGTTCCTCCCAAGCTCCCATGTGGAGACACGCGAAGCTTGGGGAGAAACTGGCCCCCATAGCCACGCCCTGTAACTGGCGGTACAATTGGTGATTGAAGAGAAATACATTATTATTTAGAACAAATCTCAACATGTCAAGCAACATTGCATTATGGTCAGAAAATTCAGGTCCTCTTCTAGAGAGGTAATGGTCAACAGCTCTGATGCCATCCTCATGCATAATGCTAGTATAGAGAGAGGATACATCAAAGGCGATTAGCCAATCGCCTGTGACCCAATCAACATCCTTGATTTTAAGCAAAAAGTCACCAGTGTCCTGAACATAGGATCCCAGCTGTTGTACGTAACCCTGCAAGAAATGGTCAATGAAAACGGAAGTATGTTCCAATAGGCCACCCCTGCCAGAAATGATGGGCCTGCCAGGTGGATGGACAGGGTCCTTATGTATCTTAGGGATAAAATACAACACTGGTGTCACAGGATTGTCAGTTTTAAGATATTTATATTCAGAATCAGACAGCAATTTTAGTGACTTCCACCTAGATAGCTTGCGGTGGTAATCCAATTTCATGGTTGTTACTGAATTGATCTGTATACGCTCATAACAAGAACGATCATTCAGTTGGGCATATGCTTCTTTGTCATATTCACCTTTGGTCATTAAAACAACGTTGCCTCCTTTGTCGCTATTCCTAACAATGAGATCTTTTTCCTTTGTTAGTTTGGTGGTAAGTGCAATGTATTGTTGCAACCTGCTGTCAAATTTTCTTTTTTTGGTTTTTCCTATGCGTGTTTGTAATTCCTTCAGATCAGCTACCACATTTTCATGGAAAATGTCCAGATTGTCTCTAGGCAAGATTGGGCAAAAAACAGATGCGGGTTTGAACTCTGTACTGGATGAAAATCTGTTTCCATGTTCGTCAAATTCCTCTGAATTTCCTATCCCTAAGTTGATGGGATCATATCCCGCACCTTCTGTAAGCCACAATTCCGTTATAATTTTGGTGCCTTGTGTAGCATTTGTTATCTCACTTTGTTGTTCAGATGGCTGAGTCCGGATGTTTTTCGGTTTTTCTTTTAAAGCAAAGAATTTGCGGAGTTTAAGCTTTCTCACTGCTTTATATAGATCGCATCTGGTCGCTGGGTAATCAAAGTCACATGGTGCAGCGTAAATTAATCCTAATTGCAAGATTTCTTCCTCCTTATTGGAAAGAACTAGAGAAGTCAGATTAACAATGGTTTTGTTGGTGGTTGTATTTATTGCTGAGGGGCTGCAGATCCCTGACCCCTTCCACCTCTTTTCCATTTCCTTTGATACCCTCCTCTTTGACGCCCACCTCCTCTGGCGCCTCTGGTAATTGAGGTATTTTCTCCTCTCCCGGCCCGTGAATGAGATCTCAAGGTTTTTAGTCTCTCTTGGCACAAAAAATCGATTTCCTGGCCTGGAGTGGGTTTGGAGGTACCAGTTGCCTGTTCCAATCTATGACGTTCTGAGTCAGATTCGGTTTCAGGGTCTGAACTGAGTGTCGTTAGTGAGGACTCACTGAGTGTGGCATTTTCCGTCTGAAATTTGCGATTTTTTGTTTTGGGTATGGGTTTAGCTGTGCCCTTTCGCGCATCATCATACTTGCGCGCAAAAGTGAAGATCTGGCCCATCTCATAGTCGTTACGGTCACGCTGAAATTTATAGGCCTTCCTGTCCACGATTTTTACTTCTTCTTTCCTAAGGCGTTCCTTCATAGCCTTCAGTAATTTATCGCGTTCCTCGTCCTCACCTAATGCAGTGATCTCGTCATGTATTGCGGCTATTTCACCCAACAGTACCGCTCTGTCAATGTCAGCATATTTGACCAAGACCTGTACCTGACGCCGTGACGCATCGAGATTGATCTCAGCCCACTCTTTCATAAGGTTAGGGTTTGGCTCATCGTATGTAGGAGCCGTCAGAATCCGCAATCCACGCGGTATGCGGTTTACCTCAGAGTAACGCTGCAGGGACTTAGACTCCCACCACTTAGCTTGTTCTTGGCGGGACTTTTTTTCTAATGTTTTGAACAGGTTCTTAATTTTGGATGTGCTGCCACTGTTAGTGTCTGTAGTAGCCCTCCCCCGGATGTCTGCAGGGAGGGGAACATCATCGGAAAACGTAGTAGCTGCCAACGTTTCCCGGTCCCGAACATTGTCAGTTGACATGTTTCCGCAATACTGTTCCTCCTTTGATTACAAGCGGCTCCTAAGCTTCCTGGTACAAATCCACACAGGGGTTAGAGGACTCCGCTTGATAACTTCTACCACTCGCAAAACTGTTACCGGACAACCAGAGGAGCTTACTTGGTTTCAGTGCTGCTTCTTTTTACCGGACTTCAATCTCCGCCGGCTCACCACTCGAGCCCGAGTAGCGATGCACACACCAAGCTGATCCGCTCGTCACTGGGTTTCTTCTTTCCGGTCAGTAAGGGTCAGGCGTCCTACTCCTTCCGGAGTTACAGCAAAACTCCCTGAGCAAGTCCGAGAGGCAAATTAGATTTGCTCGCCGACCAAAAGTTGAGTGGGGTCCCGTGTAGAGCCGGTTCGAATCCAACACGGCTATAGATTCAGTACTCCGCAGTTTTGCCCCGCTCCGGGATGACCAGCCAGGGCACACCAAAAAACTCACAGACACGGACCACAGAAATCTTTTCTTCAGTTTATTTTCAGTGCGGGCATGTCAAAGACGTTTCGGCTCCACGAGCCTTGTTCACCTGACAATGTTTAATGTGCGGGTGCAACCTTTTAAAGTGCCAGTAACATTGGAAAGATGTCACGTGTTAAAAAAATGTGTATGTGTAACAAGGACATAGAAGACATACTATCAAACAGAACTCGCATTTGTCCTTAAATTTGGCATTTCATTAAAATATGCTAGTAGAATGTAATATATATATATTTTAATGCTAAAAATTAAATATACATTATAAATATTTCATTTTAAAATAATTTAATGACTTTTTTCAATTTAAAAATAAATAAAATTTAATTTTTTGAAACATTTCCTTAAATTAAATAAATTTTTGGAGGACTTAGTCACTTTTAGTACATAATGAATATACATATAAACATTTAGGCAGGTTTACCTTTTTTAAACCATATTTAAAAAAATAATTTAGATTGAATTCAATATACTCACATTTGTTAAAAAAATATTTAAAATTTAGTTAATGCTGCAGTAACATTTACAAAAAAATCCAAATTGAAAAATGTATATAATACTATAAACTAACATATAATAATACAACCTTATTTAACACTAACATTTAATGTAAAAAAAGTTTTAAAACTTTTCAATAAACTCATTATTTTCCCTATACTTTATCATAGTAAGATCTCTGTCCCTTTACAGAGGTCTCTGCGAAGTGTGAGAATGTAAAATACAGCTGTAAAGCCACTAATATTAGTAACTTTACAGTTGTATTTGATATTTTTACGAACTACACCCCCTATTTTAGGGGGTGGAGATATGCAAGTCTACATTTGAGTAATTTTATACTTAGAAATGGCAAATAGTCAAAAGTAGTAAAGTTACTCTAAACTGTAATTTTACACTTGTAGATTTACTCTAATTTAAAGTTACTTTTGTGAATCGCCCCAATAAAAAAGGTCTGTGAAGAAAGTGGGCTGGTAAGAAAGCTACCCTGGAACATGTATTGAACGTTTGACTCAAATTTGCTGGGCATTTCAAAAAGTTCTCCTTTCATTTTAAGAACACTATATAGAGGACAATAGTGTATGAGTTTGTTCTTGAACTTCTCAGAGTGACATTCTTGATGCTGCATATGCTTTATTGCGTTATCTTCACGGTAGTACTTGTGTTTCGCATAGTTTGCCTTTGGCTTTTTCAAGGCTGTGGGGCCCATTAGGATGGCGGGCGGATCGCCCCCGCCAGGCTGGCGGTGGCGATCCGCCCGCCATCCTTGCTGCAATGACCCCCCGCCATATTAACATGGCTGGGGGGTCCGCAGCGGGTGGAAATGGCCAGCCATATCAGGATGGGCATTGTCAGATGCCTTTCCGTGGCGGCATTGAGCATGCGGTCTTCACTTTGGGGGCCCGTTGCAGGCGCCCATGGTGAAGGCGAGGTGGGGGTGCACATGGGGGGTACCTGTGGTACCCCCCTGCATTTGCATACACAATGCGGCAAGCACCGCGCGGTGCCTGCCGCTTTGTGTATGCAAATGCATGACAAGCATTTCTAACATTGCGGCGGGTGCTGGTGTAAACACCGCCCGCCGCAATGTTAAACATGCATGATGCGCCCGCCACTGTGGCGGGCGCATCCTAATACCCCCCACGGGACACCCGCCCTTATGGCGGGCGGTCCCTTCCCCTGATGGGATGGCGGGCGGACTAAGTCCACCCGTCATCCTAATGACCCCCTTAGTGTTTAGGTCAACAAATTCAAAGGGGTTCTCCATGGATAGTTTAGTGTTGTGGTCAAAGGCTTTACATGGTTTAATAAGTCTCCAGCGGTCTGTAGCTATTACTTGCCGTTTACCAAGGCAAGCGTAAGCTACATTGCTACATCTTCTCCAGTCAGTCAGGTGCGATCAAAGTTGTGTGTGCATTCTCCTAAAGCACTTTCATCAGAAGCTAGGGAATCAGAGGGATGGGAGTGGAGGTAGAAATTCTACCAAATGTACAATACGTCTCCTGGGCTCTTTTCAGAAGTAAGTGCAGGATGCAGAACTGCTGGCAGTGAGTGTTCTCCTCAGTTTGTGGCAACAGGATAGATCTGAGGACCGCCCAATAAGGAAAATATGGGCTGCACCATCTCTGGGTGAAGGCGCCATTTGTGATTGAGAAGATGATGCTCAGATAGTCGTCCTGCCTGTTCATCGAGCCAGCCAGAGGATTCACAGCCAGTCGGACAGCTGGAATTCAAGCCCACAGCTTCACAGGGGACACAAGCCCACACATCCTGCTTGTTACCACATACCAGTTGTACTGCAGTAGCTAAAGAAGCTCAATACTAAATTAGACTCCTCAGTGTGATCAAATCTCTTATTGAAGCAGAAGGCCTCAAAATGGTCATTGGATCACTAGTCCTCTCCAGAGTAGAGTATGCAAACTCCCTATTGAACGGCATTACCAGAGTTCACCTCGACTCCTGGAAGAAAGCCATCAAAACTGCAGCCAGACTGGTGCGCAGCTCACGGAGATCAAAGCATATCATCCCATGGCACTTAATGGTTCCCCATTGAAGCAACCAGCACTTTCAAGTTGGCCTGCATAGTTCACAAGGCTATGCATGGGGAAACTGCTTTCTGCCTGAACTGAAAACTGGTCATTTCAGTCGGCCCCCACTCGCTCAGAAAAGTATACTCTAAGACTAGAAACTCCTTCATTCAAAAAATACAAGAACCCTGATGTGAGCTTTCTCTGGGAACTCTGCCAGGTTCTGGAATGTCATTCCTCTTGCCATTCTGACAAATCACTCCAACGAGATTATTAAGAGGGACAGGTGAAAGTCCCACCCTTCCAGTCCTTCTCCCGTTGTCACTGGGGCAATTCAATCTCAAAAGGGCTCCTAATCGAGGTGGACATAAAGTAACCTTTAATTTTGGGTCAGACATTGTTAGCTCTAAATGTTGCTCTGTGAGTTGCAAACTATGAAGATATATTTTTCTCAATTTCTCTCCCTGTATTGCACAAGGCAATACTCCACCCTTAAGCCTTTGGTTTCATTCCAGTAAATACACTCCCTTTGCCTGTATTTTTATTGCCCTAGCTGCAGTTATACTGGGAAAATACAGTACCCGTTTGTTTTCTATCTAATGTGCTCTGCTTCCGTTGGTCGGCCTGATTCATCATAAATTTTTAAAAAACAGATACTGCCAGCGGGATTTGCAAGGATCCATTTCAGACAGAAATGCCATTAGGGTCAGATGGATCCCCAGAGTTCAAGCAGATTGGTGAGCGCCCTGCTCCAATGAAGATCAGATGTAAAAACAAGAAGGCGTTGGATGGTATGCTTGAATTCATTTAAGCCACTGGTAATCTCTCAAGGCCGCATCCCAATCTATTGATTTTCACCTATCATTCCACCTCAGTTTAGACCAAGTCATATGCAAACCAGTCTTGACCCTGTTCATCATGGGCACAGTCCAGCCCAAACTGCCAGGCCAGGTCCTACTTGAACTGAAACAAATCAACCCATGACCGTTTTCACCCTTGTTATTGGCTCTTCCGCCAGGTATAGCTCGGTTCCAGTGGCACAGTAAGCCCAAGACCCACGTCTGGGCATACCCATGTCTGGGCATACCAACGTCGGGGCATACTCAGCACACTTAGGGCACCAAATGCAAAAACAACAAGGTTATGGATGGAATGCTTGAATCAATTTAAGCAACTAGTAATTACTCAGGCCGCATCCCGCACCATCGCTTTTTGCCCACTATGTCACCTAAGTTTGGACCAAGCCCTATGCAAATCAGTCTTGACCCTGTTCCTCATGGGAACAGTCCAGCCAGTACTGTCAGGACAGGTCCTCCCTGAACCAGAACACAAGCAACTCAGGGGCAGTTTCACCCTAGGTATGGGCTCATCAGCCTAGAACAGCTTGGTTCCAGGAACTTAGTGTGCATGGGACCCATGTCTGGGTATACCGGTCTCTCTTAGGGAGACGCACTAAAATATAGAAAAAAGTGATGGATGGAATGCTTGAATTAATATCAGCCAGTAGTAATTGCTCAAGCCACATCCCAATCCATCATTGTGTTGCACACCATTTCACCTAACACGGGACCCAGCCATATGCAAATCAGTCTTGACCCAGCTCCAATCAGAACAGTCCAGCTCAAACTGCCAAACCAGGCCGTCCCTGGTCCGAAACTCAAGCAACCCAAGAACGGTTTTGTCCTAATTATAGGTTCATCAGCCGGGTACAACTTGGTTCTAGTTGCACAGTGTGAACGGGCATCGCGTCTGGGCATAAATGTCCCACTTAACGACACATAAAAGTCCTGGCAGTTCAGGCTGGACTGTTCCCATGAGGAACAGGGTCAAGACTGATTTGCATATGGCTAAATTCAAACTGAGGTGGTATGGTGGGTGAAAAATGATCGATTGGGATGCAGCCAGTGCAACTGCCAGTGGCTGAGGTTAATTCAAGCACTCTAACCATCACCTTGTTGTTTTTTATTTTAATGATGTTCTAAGGGTGCCAGTGTATATGGAATGTTTTCATGTTAGTATGTGTATACTTGATCAGAACCACTAATACCCAGCCACCAAAATAAAGAGTAGCACACCAACACCATGACACCATTACTATCACCAGTAAGAAAACAAGTTACTTACCTGTAACTACGGTTATTCAGTATTGGTATCTTTCATAGATTCACATGCCTGAATCATTCCCCGTCGCCGAGGCGGGAGTCCCACGGTAATTATATATACAAAAGCAGTGCCTTAGAATAATCCTTAGTAGGGTGACAAGACTATAGGCCCCAAAAGGCCCAAAACTTAGCAGCCTATCTACCTCATTATATGAAAAGAACTGAAAAAGGAGTTCCAACCAATCAGCTGTCAGCACCCTCTAGAACTTTCCCAGCAGAGGCAGTTCTCAGATTTTCCCAGCACAAGTGAGAAGTAGGTATCCCTATTAAAGAACTGTTCTGCCGGGGAGGAGGGTGGGTGCATGTGAATCTATGAAAGATACCAATACTGGATAACCGTAGTTACAGGTAAGTAACTTGTTTTCTTATCCAGTATTGGGGTATCTTTTATAGATTCACATGCCTGAATCAGAATAGCAAGCAGTAAACCCATATCCGTCGTTTGCGGAGGTTGGGAGACAAAGCATAATTCTATATATCCCCACTCATCCGGAAGGTTATAGAGTATTATAAATGTAAATATACATAAATGCAGAAAACCTAAAAAGAAAAAATTATATTCAGATAACATATTTCATATTTAAACAGCATTTGACAAGCAAAACATTACAGTGTATTATGCATACTCTTATTTTATGAATAGAATATGAGAGACCTTTTAAAAGTCTAACCTTAATGAAGAAGATGCTGCAGCACCGCTTGTTCCACTGCTGTATCATCTTGTGATGCCGATTGCAAGCAGTAATGCTTTGTAAAGGTATGGACACTCTTCCATGTCGCAGCTTGGCAAATGTCCACCAGTGTGACTCCGGTAAAATAATGCTGTAGACGCCGACATCATTCTGGTGGAATGTGCTTTTACCTTTCTGGTTAAAGGCTTGTTAGCTTTTTCGTGACAGAATTGTATTACTGAAGATAACCACATGGCTATCGTTGCTTTCGTTACAGCTTGTCCCAGCGCAACTGGACCATAAGCAACAAATAACTGGTTAGATTTCCTGATGTATTTAGTTTTCTGAAGATAGAACTTTAGACAACCTTTCACATCCAGAGAGTGTAGGTCCTTTTCTGCCGGCGTGACAGGATCCGGGGCAAAAAGTCTATAACTTAACCGGCTGGTTTAAATGGAATTGAGATGGTACTTTGGGAATGAATTTTGGATTTGTTCTCAGGGTGACAATCCTTTGAGAAATGAAGGAAAGGTTCTGAAATGGTGAAAGCCTGGTTCTCACTCACCCTCCGGGCTGAAGTGAGAGCTAGTAAAATAGCCACTTTCCAGGTTAAAATTTTTAATTCAGCTCTATGAACTGGTTCGAAAGGCCTCCTCCTTAACTGAGACAAGACAATATTGAGATCCCATTCAGGAGGTGGAAGTCGAATTGGAGGAAAGGCTCGAAACAGCCCTTTCAAAAATTGCTTTATTAAGGAGGAAGAACATAGTGAAGGCTTGTTCGAGTTTCTTCTGAATCGGGATATGGCGGCAAGATGTACTTTAATAGAAGAGAACACTAGACCCACCTTGGCTAGTGAAAGCAAGTAAGGTAGGATATCTTCAGGTGGAGCTTGAAGAGGATGGATATTATTTGCTTCGCACCAACAACAGAAGCGTTTCCATTTGAACCGGTACGTTCTGATAGTAATCTGAGCACGGGCTTGAGACAGAATTGCTCTACTGTCTGCAGAAATCTGGAGATCTTTAAATTCTAGGAAGTCAGGAGCCAGGCGTGCAAGTGCAGTGATTGTGGATCCGGGTGCAGAATCTGACCTCCTTCCCTTGACAACATGGCAAGTGTCGGTTTGAGACGAATTGGAGGCTGTTGAGATAGCAGGAACAGTTCTTGGAACCAATACTGCCTCGGCCAGCGAGGAGCAATGAGGAGAAGAATGCAATGTTCCCTCTTCATCTTTTGCAGAATCCTTGGTATCAACGGTATCGGGGGGGAAAAGCGTATGCATAGATTCCTGACCATCTCATGGACAGTGCATTCCCGCTTGACCCCCGTTGAGGAAATCTGCTGGCGTAATACAGGCATTTGCTGTTCTGTTGCGTCACAAACAGATCTAGAGTTGGTGTGCCCCATCTCTGAAAGATCTTGTTCACCTGTTCTTGTTCCAGCTCCCATTCGTGGCAACCTGCGGGGGATCTGCTGAGGTTGTCGGCAAGAGAGTTTTGAACCCCCTTTACATGCTCCGCTCTGAGGGTTATGACGTGCTGTATAACCCACTCCCACATCTCTTGAGCTTCCTGCGACAGAGATAGAGATCTCGTTCCCCCTTGCTTGTTGATGTAAAACATGCTGGTGGTATGGTCTGTACGCACCAGCACTGAGGAATTGGCAATTCTCGGATGGAACGTTTGCAGAGAAAGGAAAATGGCTCTTAATTCGAGACGGTTGATGTGTTTCTGCCGATATTGTTGAGACCATCGGCCTTGAATCTGGAGGTCTTGGAGATGGCCTCCCCATCCTTCCATGGATGCATCCGTTGTCAGAATGAACTCCGGAAGGGTTTGAAGAAACGCGAGACCCGGAGACAGATTGCTTTCCTTTGACCACCATTGAAGAGCATGCTTCATTCTGGGTGTCACTTTTATGCGATCGTCGAAAGACCTTCCTATTTGTTGCCATTGTCGGTGCAACTCCTCTTGCAGTGGCCTCATCCGGAGTCTTGCGAAGGGGACTAGACTGATCGCTGAAGAGCACATCCCCAGAAGAGACGCATATGTTCGAACAGAAAGTGACTTTTTTGTTGAGATTTGTCTTGCCAGTTTTTGAAGTTTGTTCTGCCGTTCCTGAGACAAGAACGCTTTGCACTGTTGGGTGTCCAGTGATGCTCTCAGAAAGGTTAACACTTGTAGGGGTTGCAATTGCGATTTCTTTGCATTGAGGGGGAGGCCTAGATTTGAGAATAGACGAAGGGCACTTCTCACCGGCTGTCTTGTGTTCTGGCTGCTCAAAGGACCATCGAAACAATCGTCGAGGTATGGGAAGACCTGCATCCCCTGGGACCTCAACGCTGCCGAAACTGGGGGCAGACACTTTGTGAATATTCTTGGTGCCGATTTCAGCCCGAATGGGAGCACCTTGAATTAAAAGTGGACGCCAGCCACTGTGAACCGCAGGTATTTGCGATGTTTGGGGTGTATAGGAATATGGAAGTAAGCATCTTCCAAGTCCAGAGAAGCCATAAAATCTCCTTCGTTGAGACAATTGAGCACATCTGCCAATGTCACCATGCGAAAACTCTGTTTCTTCAAGAATTTGTTGAGTTTGCGCAGATCCAGAATCGGGCGCCACTCTCCCGACTATTTCTTTATAAGGAAGAAGCGATAGTTGAACCCTCTTCCTTTCTGCGTGATTGGAACCTTCTCTATCGCATTCTTCCGAAACATGTTTAAGGCCTCTTTGAACAGTAAGTTAAGACGAGGGGGAGGGGGGACATTGGGTGAGGTCGTAGGTGGTTTCTTTACGAACTCGTGTGTCCTCTTTCCACTAGGTCGAGGACCCACTGGTCCGATGTGATGTTCTGCCATTGTTAGTAAAAGACGGAGATCTTCGCGCCCACAGGGAGGGAAGGATTGTGGACTGGCGTCCGGCATAGCTCATTGACGTTTGTTTGAACCTCATCCTTGATTATTTGATCCTCGTCTTCCTCCCTGACGAGAGAAATTGCTGGAGGAAGATTGCCTGTATGAAGTTTCGTAATGCGGTTGCTTATACTGCGACTGGTATTGTCTATTCTGTTGATTGTGGTAATTTCCTCTGGAAGAAAGTCCACGTCCTCTTGCTCCTCTAAAATAACCTTTTTTATATTGCAGGGCACCAAGAGATTTTGCGGTGTCTATATCAGTTTTGATGGCTAGTAAGGCGTCATCTATGTGCTCACCGAAGAGCGATTCTCCGTCGTAAGCCATATCGAGGATTTTTGTTTGCACCTCAGGTCTGAAGGAGGTTGCTCTGAGCCAGCCCTGTCGTCTGAGCACCGCAGCACCCGCTAACAGACGAAAGTTGGTGTTTGCAATGTCTAGGGCGCAATCTATTTCTGAAGCCGCCCTCTCTCCTTCAACCACTATTCTACGTACTTCTTGCTGACGATCTTTCGGTACCAATTTTATGAATTCAGACAGTTCTGACCACATCAGTCGGTCATAGCGGGCAAGAATAGCAAGAGAATTCGCTGCCTTGATGGAGGATGCAGCATTGATGGAGAACCTCTTGCCTATTAGATCCAATCTCCTGCCCTCTTTGTCCGGTGGAGTTGAGATTGGAGTGGATAGATTTTTCGATCTCTGTTGAGCAGCTTGGGATATCACAGAGTCCGGACGTGGGTGGCCCACCAAACAAGATAGAGTGTCTGGCGGTGCTCAATACTTTCTCAATAGGAGGAGGGACTGCCGGGATAGAAGCGGGTGTCTTCATAATTTTAAGACCTTCCTTTCAAATAAATTCTATAATGGGTATGGCCCTGGTGATCTTCCTATACCCCTCTTTAAAGTCGTGCAAAAAGCATTCCGACTGCTCAATAGTAACTGGTAGATCAAATCTTGTAGCAGGCCTTTGAATGATATTGTGAAAGCCGCCAATGTCCTCTGCCGGAGAATCAGAGGGTTGTGGCAAAGGAGGCGAAGGCATGGGTATAACAGTCATCCCATGGATCTGCAGGTGTGAGGCAACTCGCCTTCTTCTCTCCCGTCCTCGTCCGAAGAGGAAGTATCCCGATCCTCTTGTGGAGTGGGTTCTGCAGTGTGTCTTGGCCACACTGGAGGCTGCGGTGGTGGAGGCGTAGGTACGTCCGCTGGTACCGGAGGTACAATTGGCGTGGATGGTGTAGGTGGGAACCTTTGGCGATAGTCTGCTAACATGGCCTGTAAATCCTGTATCAACGAAGGAGGAAGATGCCTTGACTGCTCTGAACGTGGAGCTCTGTATGGTTGTCTATAGATAGGTGTAGACAAATCTTCTTGGTAGTAATGTTCCTGTATATCCTCTTCTTCATCCTCCTCCTGACATTTTATTTGTAATTCGGAAGGATGGCGTGCAATCCCAAAGGGACCTTCATCATCTCCATCTTCCTCATCAGATTCTTCTTCCACATGTTTTTAAAATCTGCTATGGTAGCAGTGGAGAAATATTGTAGTAGTCTTGCCTATGATAGGTTTTTATCTGAAAATGAGTATATGCTATAGGTGAAGCATGAGACACTTGAGGAATAGAAGGCCAGGGTCGCGCAGGCGGAGTCTTGGTAATTATTGGACTCTTCGCTGGAATGGCCGTCGACGAGCTCGTCGTTGACGGACTCGTCGTCGATGGGATTGTCGTTGACAGTGGTGCTGTAGATGGACTGGTCGTCGACGGGGATGTCGTCGACGGGGCCGCCGTCGACTGAATCTTCGTCGACGAGGCTGTCGTCGTCGACGAAGCGGTCGTCGACAAGACGGTCGTCGTCGAGGCTGTCGATTTTGACGTCGACGGGGCTTTTGTCAACGATGACTTCGTCGACGATAGAACGGTCTATGGAATGGTCGTCGACGATTTTGAAGAGATTAAAGAAATATCCTTAGCCCCTGAAGATTTCTTTGAGAAAACCTTGGCTGACACAATAGGTGAAGTAATAGCAGAGGTAGACACCGTAGCCAAAGAGCTTGAGGTGCTAGAAGTCACAGAGACTGTGTGAGAAGACACCAGAGAAACAGTTTTTGTCTGTGCTTTACTCATAGTTTTAGATGAAGTTCCTGGAGGTGGAGTAGCTGGAGATTCAAGAGGAGGAGAGGATAACCTTCTTGAGGGTTCTGAAGCTCTATGAGAAGATTTGTGTTGTTTTTTCCTCACAGGAGAAGAGCTATCTTTGGATCTGGCTCTTTTGCTGGATGTAGAAGCTTTGCCCTCATCATCTGTGGAAGATGATTTGAGCCAAAGAAGAACCCTTGCCTCCCTGTCCCTGATGGTCTTGGTAGGGAAGGTGCGGCAAATCCTGCAATCCTTCACAATGTGATTGGGATGCAGGCAGTAGATGCAGTCCTTATGCTGATCATCTACATGGACCCTCTTTTTATCACAGGTCCTGCAGGCCTTCAAAAGAGCTTTCTTCTCAGACATTCTGAAGACAAAATTGAAAACTGAGTAGGCACTCAGGGAGACTCCCTTCCACACGACGTGCGGTGAAAATCTGAGGAGAACTGCCTCTGCTGGGAAGGTTCTAGAGGGTGCTGACAGCTGATTGGTTGGAACTCCTTTTTCAGTTCATTTCATATAATGAGGTAGATAGGCTGCTAAGTTTTGGGCCTTTTGGGGCCTATAGTCTTGTCAGCCTACTACAGATTTTTCTAAGCACTGCTTTTGTATATATAATTACCGTGGGACTCCCGCCTCGGCGACGGGGAATGATTCAGGTATGTGAATCTATGAAAGATACCCCAATACTGGATAACACTTCCACTAATACCACCACCATACTCACCACCACCATCAATACAACCCCCACTAATACCAACATTTTTACCACCAATAACACCAGCTACACCAATAGCACCATCAGGTACCAGTATCACCACCACATCAATACTACAATCAATCCCGCTATTAACACCAATACCACTGCAAATATCAATACCACCACCACCACCAATACCATCAAAGAAAAACATTCCTTATCCTGTAAGCATATGTTCATATTATGAAGTGCTATAGATTCACATGCTCTCCATACAACTGCCATCTAATGTTGGACTTGGACATATGCAAGTTGATTTTCTGCAAAGAAGTCCTTTGAGGCACAGGATGCACTGTGACTTCACCTTTAGTGGGCAATAAGCATGGGCACCAACTCCATGTTAGGTTGTTTTTTATACTGTAGGTGTACCGATGACTACCTGGTATTCAGGAAGATATTCAAAACCCATCTGTTTCCTAGGATCTGATCAGTAACTAAGAAACCTTTTCTCAGTACTCCACTCTCACTTAGGTTGCACTCTACTTAGTGCTGTGATATCCACACGGATGAATATTGTGCTGTATAAATAAATAAAATAATAATAGGTGTGAGTAATAAGTGAGTGCAGCATGGAGCTTATTGTGAGTACAAAATAGATGACAGTTGGCTAGATGTGCAGCAGGCAAAGACTCAAGAGAGGATGATGTGCAAATATGAATCTACAGCACTAAGGGCTACAAACAGATGTTTTAAGGATAAAAACATTTTCTGTTCTTAGCATGTGTGGCTGTAGATATACAAACTCTGCATAGACTGTAAAGCAGTGGTTAGCCTATGCATGATACAGATCTCAGGAACAAGGTTCTTAGTAATGACGGGCCAACCAAAGTCTCATGATAGGCTAAGATATTCACAATAGTGCTTGGTATACGTGTGTGGTGGGGTTGACCAGGTTGGCACTTTGCATATGAAAGCTAGCTGGATATTTCCCCAAAAAGACATGGTTGTACCTTCTTTGCAGGCCAAGTGTACCCTGGGGAAAGAGGTAGGGTTCTTTTTGCTTTGTGATAGCAGGTCTCGATACACATGACTATCCATGTAGCTAAGCTAGCCTTTGAGATGGGATGGCCCTTGTTGGATTTTGCAAAGGGTACAAAGGGCTGGTCAAACTTGCAGAAGGACTTAGTCCTGTCAATACAGTACATGAAAGCCTAATTATTGTCTAGAGTATGGAGAGTTTTCTCCGCCAGAGTCCGGCTGCGGAAAGAAGACTGGGACCTCTGTAGTCAGTCTGAGGTTGAAAGGGAATACTACTTTGGGCGAAACTTAGGATTAGTTCTAAGAACAACCCTCTCCCTGTGAACCTGAATTAAAGCCTCTTCTTGTAGGGTAAGTGCCTGCAGCCCACGGATGTGTTCGAATTATGGCTACAAGGAAGGCCTTCTTCCAGTGAGAGGAACTGCAAAAGGCAAGAGTGCAGGGGTTCATGAGGGGACCTAAGTGCCTAATAGGCACAACATTAAGGTTCCATGGGCCTGCACTCCGATATAAAAGTGGCACACTAGTGAATTAGCTAGCTAAAAAAGTGGTCCATGCTTGCAAACTGGGGCCGTTTTAAACTTGTAAAGAGATTCTGGATAAGTGGTTTGTACGTTATGGAAGACTTCAGGGATTTGAGCTTGCTGCAGGCAGTTTCTTTTAGTGCCAGGGAAATCACCAGTAAAAACCAGCCAGCAAACCAGAAAACAGGCCCACACAAAGGCATACAAAACGCGCACACACACTGACCTGTCAGACAGACCTTCAGACACCAATTGTTTGCCCTAAAGGTCAGTCCGACCCTTGTAGCCATATGGAGGTGTAGGCGAGTCCTGAATTTTGTAGGATCATGTGGCAACGTATGATGTCCTGGACAGCAGGTGTTAATGGGTCCAGGTTTTGGGGGATGCAATAGTGGACAAACTATTTCTGCTTTGAAGCTTAACATGTGCAGGCTTTAGGTCTGCAAGCTTCATGCAGGATAGTCATGCACTCCTGCAGGAGACTGAGATAGCTAAACTCAAAGACCTCAGGTGCCAGATTGCTAAGTTGAGCTGCCTGAGTTCTGGGTGCCTAATTGGGTCTTGGTTTTGGGTGAGAAGGTCTGTCCTGATGGGGAGGTTCACTTGGGGGTGAGGGGATGGACATCTTTAGGAGTGTTGAGGACCATGGCTGCCTGGCCCAACTAGAAGCCACAATGATGTGTGAGGGATATGTTCTGCATGTTTTTGCCATGTATGGAAAGAGTGGGAGAGGAGGAAAAGTATAGGCAAATTTACCTGACCAGTTTATTCATAATAATCAAAAAGGGGGGAGAAAGAGGCTAAGGCTAGGTTCGGCCTCTTGATTCTAAAGTATAACACTATAACCCATAAGAACAATAGTTACTTACCTGTAATCTGTGGTTCTCCAGTATTGGTGTCTTTCATAGATTCACATGCCTGAATCATTCCCTGTCGTCGGAGTGGGAGTCCCACAGTATATAAAAAAGCAATAATATGCCTGTAATAACTAAAAAACCTTGGTAATAACCAACCAGGAAGTAAAGTAGCCCTAGCTACAGGAACAAAAAGCTCCCACACTCATGACTATCCTAGTCATTTTGTATAGACCAAACTGCAGCCAATCAGGCGACAGCACCCACCAGAATGTTCGCCCCAGAGGCTCAGGCTCTCAGATTTTCTCGCATAGGAGTGAACCAACATAATCGCCTGAGGGAGCCTCTGAGGGGAGGTGGGCGGGTTGCATGTGAATCTATGAAGACACCAATACTGGAGAACCACAGATTACAGGTAAGTAACTATTGTTCTTCTCCAGTATTTGGGGTGTCTTTCATAGATTCACATGCCTGAATCAGAATAGATAGCAGTACTCATAACCTAATGCTCATAGACGCTAATTGTATCATAGTATACATGCAGAAAGATAAAATACAAAAGACATTGTAAAGCGTCTAAAAGAGCACAGAGGAGGCGGGAGAACAGAGGCTCACCTTATTGGAAAAGATTGCGAAGAACTGCTCTTCCCACCGAAGCATCTGCATCACTTGCCGAGTCCAAACAGTAGTGCCTCGTAAAGGTGTGTCTGTTGGACCACGTTGCAGCTCTGCAGATTTGCAAAAAAGAGGCACCCCAGCAAACAAAGCAGTGGAAGAGGAAACTGCCCTTGTAGAATGCGCTCTTGGCAAGGCCTGTAAGGGTCTTCCTGCCTGTTGATGACAGAGTCCAATTGTTGAGGAGACCCATCTGGCGATAGTCTGTTTGGATACTGCACAGCCTTGGCGCAGTCTGCCATAGGCCACAAACAATTGATCTGTCTTGCGTACAGCTGCTGTTCTAGAAAGATAAAACTTAAGACTTCTCCTGATGTCCAAGGAGTGTAACGCTCGTTCAGCCGGTGATTGTGGATTTAAAAAAAATGTTTTGAGGATTACCGGCTCATTCAAATGAAAGTCCGAAGGGACCTTGGGCATGTACCTTGGATTGGTCCGCAGCACCACCGAATCAGAGGTAAATTGTAAAAAAGGTGGTTTAGACGTGAATGCTTGAATGTCACTGACCCTTCTGGTAGATGTTAAAGCCAATAACAAGGAGACTTTCCAAGTAATAAACTGAAGGTCAACCTTATGGATCGGTTCAAAGGCATTAGCTGGGCTAGCACCACGTTTAAATGCCAAACAGGAGGTGGTCTTCGAATCGGAGGAAACATACGAAATAACCCCTTGAAAAATTGCTGGATAATTCCTGAAGACAACAGAGAGTTTGATCCGTCCTGACGGAAACGGGAAATGGCTGCTAGAAACAACTTTAGTGTTGAATGCGCCAAACCTGATCTAGCCAGCTGCAGGAAGAAAGGCAATATCTGTTGTGGTGTAGCCTGAATGGGATGCAGATCAACAGTTTGGCACCAGGCACAAAAACGTTTCCACTTGAGTTTGTATGTCTTAATCGTTGATGGTGCTCTGGCGTTAGCTGGAACCTCTTGACAGTCCTGAGGAATGTCTAAGTGGGCGAATTCATTGTGTTGAGAAGCCAAGCTGACAATTTCAGGGAAACTGGGTCCGGATGGTACACCTTGCCTTCCTGAATTGTTAAGAGATTCGGAATTCGAGGCAGCTGTATTGGTTTGCACCCCGAGAGGAGAAGTTCGGTGAACCAATATTGCCGGGGCCACCTTGGAGCAATTAAGATTAGGCGACATGGTTGACTCTTCATCTTCCTGATGATCTTGGGAATTAACAGAATTGGTGGAAAAGCATATGCAAATATTCGACACCAATTCATCGAAAGGGCATCCCCGCACGAGTCCTTGTGGGGAATCCAGCTTGCAAAGCGTCGGCATTTCCGGTTCTGATGCGTTGCAAACAGATCGAGGTCGGGATGACCCCACTCTCGGAATATCTGATCTAAGGATGGTTGATGAAGCTCCCATTCGTGATTGCTTCCGGAGGATCGGCTGAGTGAGTCCGCTAGGACGTTGGCAACTCCTTGGACATGGACCGCCGACAGGTTGATGTTGTGATCCAGGGCCCAATTCCAAATTTCCTGCGCTTGATGGGAAAACCGGGCTGATCTTGTGCCTCCCTGCTTGTTCAGGTAATGCATGCTGGTTGTGTTGTCTGTTCGTATCAACACCGTAGAGCCCTCCAAGATCGCCTGAAAAGATTTCATGGCTAGAAAAATGGCTCTTAGTTCCAGTAGATTTATGTGCCATTTTTTCTGCTGTAAGCTCCATTTGCCACTGACTGTCATCCCCTGAAGATCGGCGCCCCAGCCCTCCAGAGAAGCGTCTGTGGTGACGATGAATCTGGGTCCTTCTGTCTGGAAAGGACATCCCACTTGTTATGTTATGTTATGTTATGTTATTGGGGTTGCTTATATAGCGCACGGCTACTCCAGGGAGTGTCCCGGCGCTTTCTGACCCCAAACTGAGAAAGAAGATGGAAGAAAACACAAACATAACAAGTTACTGCTTGTAAAGCCATGTTTTCTTGCAAATGACTTCCTTGCCCCCACCACTGGATGGAGTCTCTCATCCGAGGGGTGATTTTGATGACGTCCTCGAATGAGCCGGTTATCTGTACCCACTGACGACTGAGTTCTTCCTGTAAGGGTCTCATTCGTAGGCGACAATTGGGGGTGAGAGGAATGCAGGATGAGATCATCCTGAGGAAAGACTTGAATTTGCGGACAGAAACGCACTTTCTTGTTAGTAGTGCTGAGGCCATTTTTTTAATTTTCCTCTGCCTTTCTTTTGATATGAACACTTGGGCAAGACTTGCGTCCAGCGTCGCTCCCAAAAAGGATTTTCTCTGCGATGGAGTCAGGTGAGACTTCTTGAAATTCACCGAAAACCCCAGACTCTGAAACAGTGATACACATCTCTGAACGTGAGTTTTTGCAACGTCGATGGAATTGGCCTTGATAAGGCAGTCGTCCAAATAGGGGTAAATTTGAACTCCTTCTAATCCGAGTTGTGCTGCCACCGGGGCCAACATTTTCGTGAAAACTCTGGGGGCCGAACGCAGTCCAAAGGGGAGTACCTTGAACTGGAAGTCCCTGCCAGCCACCCTGAACCGCAAGAATTTCCGGTGTCTGGGAAATATGGGCACATGGAAGTATGCGTCCTGAAGGTCGAGTGTTGGCATGTGATCCCCTACTGAGAGAAACTGGAGGATTTCCTGAAGCGTCAACATTCTGAACGACAATTTTTTTGAGGTACTTGTTGAGGACACGCAGGTCGAGAATGGGGCGCCATTCTCCCGACTTCTTGCGGATCAGAAAGAATCTTGAATAAAATCCTGTTCCCTTTTGATGTTGAGCTACCTTTTCTATCGCTCCTTTCCGAATCTTAGAGTGTATTTGGGAAAACATCTCTTTGAGATGAGCTGGAGGTGGTCCTTTTGGGGGGGGAATTTGGAGGGGCTTTGACGAATTCGAAAATGTGACCCCTGGAAATCACGTCCAGGACCCATCTGTCTGTGGTAATCTCGGACCAGTTTGAGTAATATCAGGATATTCTTCCTCCAATTTGTTTCAGGTTGGGACAAAGTGGTGGCAGGATGTGTTTCTCACTTGTTCTTGTTGTCTCTTCCTCGATAAGAGGGTTTTCCTCTTGACTGAGAATAATTATTTCTCCTTATAATTATAATTATTTCTCCTCCGCCATATGTTTGTTGACGGTATGGCTGGAATCTTTGATTTCCTTGGGTGGTACTGTAGGAGCGTTGTTGCTTTTAATTTCTTCTGCTAGAGAAATTGCCTCTTCCTCTTGCGCCACGAAAGGACAACTTCCGAAATTGAAGAGAGCCCAGCGAACGTGCCGTCTCTGTATCTTTCTTTATGGCTTGTAAAGCCTCGTCAACATGTTGCCCAAACAGGAACGCTCCATCATAGGCCATGTCAATAATCTTGGTCTGAACCTCTGGACGAAAATATGTCGCTTTTAGCCAGCCTTGCCTCCGGAGGACAGCTGCTCCCGCTAGCTGTCTAAAACCTGTTGCTGCTACGTCCACAGCAGCATCAATTATTTCGGACGAAACGCTCTCTCCCTCTAGCAAAATCTTTTTTGCTTCAGCTCTATCCGGCTCTGAAAGCTTTGATGAAAGGCGATATGTCAGACCACATCTGCCTATCATACCTGCCAAGTATTGCCAGTGAATTTGCGGCTCGGACGGTGGTTGCCGCAATAGTTGACACTTTCTTCCCTATCGAGTCAAGACGTCTACCGTCTTTATCAGGGGGAGCAGAGATCTGTGTAGCTGGGTTCTTGGCCCTTCTTTGAGCCGCCTGTATAACTACAGAATCCGTCTTAGCCTGACCAAGAAGGCATGCAGGTGATGTAGTAGGTGCTCTGTACTTCTTATCTACCCGAGGTAGAACTGCGGGTAACGAATTTGGTGTTTTCATTATCTTTAAACCTTCTTTCCAAATAAAATGATTGGAATAGACCAACTCTGTCTCTGCGGCAAATCCTTAAAATCGTATAAGAAGCATTCATCTTGTTTAGCTTCCATGGTGATGAGGAATCTCTTTGTAGCTCTTTCCATAATTTTGTGAAAGCTGGCAATGTCCGCTGGTGGAGAATCCGCCGTTGGAGGGCCCGCTGGAGAGGGGGTTTGCACTTGATAGCCGTCCCACTCCGACGATACGGACTTGACGTCCAATTCACCGTCCTCTCGTTCGTCTTCTGAGGAAACGTCACCCCCTGCTTGGTGAGATGGTATTGGTGAAGAAGGTTCTGCTGGACGTGCTTCATCTAGTGGTAATATAGACACCGATACTTGCGGTTGTAAAGTTGCCGTAGATGTTCTTGGCTTAGGCGTAGAGACATGAGAATCACCCGACTCTGAAGGTGGAAACCTGCGATAATAATTGCTCAACATATATTGGAGATTCTGGAATAACTCCATAGGCATTTGCATATTAGGAGCCGACACTGCGTCCTGATTATTGTGCTCCTGGTAAAGGTCTTCCTCCTCCTGATCTATATCTTGTACCTTTATGAGCAAGTCAGAGGGACTTCTTGCAGCACGAAAAGTGTCATCGACATCGGACTCGTCCTCTTCAGAATCCATCAATTTATCCGGTAGCTTCAAAGGAGACAAAGCTGTGGAGGATAAAGCACGCTTCTGTAGGAGCGAAGCAGTGGTAGCCGGCAAGGGTATATTGGATGTCTTAGCTGACCACACCTGCATCGCCGTACAGGTTGACAGTGGAGGCGTCGACAGAACCACCGGTGCTGATGACAAGCTAGACTCCCCCTGTGTTGTCAGAACTGTCGTCGACCGAGCGGCCGTCGACTGCTTCGTCGACGGTGAAATCGTCGACGGGATAGTCTTCTTCTTCGTCGACGTTGTTGGCGTCGATGGAAGTGCTAGCTTCGTCGACGGTAACTTAGTCTATGGAGGGGTCTTTGACTTTAACTTCGTCGACGAGGACGTCGACGACGGTAATTTCGTGGACGAGGACGTCGTCGACGGTAACTTCGTGGACGAGGACGTCGTCGACGGTGACTTCGTGGACGAGGACGTCGTCGACGGTAGAGTGTTCGTCGACGACGAAGAACTCGTCGACGGTACCTTTAGGATTCTCGTCGACGATGGAGCGTCGACGATCGATGAAACTATCTTCGTCGACGGAATAGGTCTAATTTGTACCTGAACTATCGTCGACGGTGAGGAGGCTGTAGACATCACCATAACTGGTTTTGGTGAGGAAAAAGTCACAGTTGAAGTGGAAGAAGTAGCCACATGAAGAGATGGCGACGATGAGGCTGTACTTGACTCTGTTGTGGCTAGAGGTGTAATCTGAGGTGACATTTTCTGTGTAGATTTTGCAGTTTTCCCCAGAGAGTGCAGATTTCACAGGTGGTAACTTAGAAGTAGTAGGCACACCAGAATCCTGAGAGGATTGGGCCTTCTTCAACACCTTCGCCCTGGGAGAAGTCACCTCAACCTCAGTCTTCCTCTTCTTTGAAGAAACAGAAGACCCCGAAGCAATGCTTCCTACCTCTGACACAGGGTGATCCTTGTCCTTTATCCTTTGAAGCCACAGGAGAAGACGACCTGCTCTGTACCGGAGTCTTTTGAGGGAAGGTTCTACAGATTTTACATTCCTTTGCCTCATGATCCGGATATAGACAATATATACATTTTTTGTGAGGATCTTCCTTGAACAGCCTTAGCTTTCCACAGGAATCACAAGCCCTAAAGAGGGATTTTGAAGTAGACATCTTTTGAAGGTCAAAAACCAACTAAAGAAGAAGAAACTGAGCAGAGCTCAGGGAGACTCCCTTCACACGACGTGCGGTAGAAAATCTGAGAGCCTGAGCCTCTGGGGAGAACATTCTGGTGGGTGCTGTCGCCTGATTGGCTGCAGTTTGGTCTATACAAAATGACTAGGATAGTCATGAGTGTGGGAGCTTTTTGTTCCTGTAGCTAGGGCTACTTTACTTCCTGGTTGGTTATTACCAAGGTTTTTTAGTTATTACAGACATAATATTGCTTTTTTATATACCGTGGGACTCCCACTCCGACGACGGGGAATGATTCAGGCATGTGAATCTATGAAAGACACCCCAAATACTGGAGAATCAATGGATCGTGAGAAGCTAGCCTGTCAGAAAGGAAATAGCAGGTCTTCCCAATTGGGTATACCTGTTTGGAAAAGAAAATTATTTTCTTAAGTCCCCTCACTCACCAGAGGTTGCCCTTAAGTGACATGCTTCATCATTGGGGCTTCCCAAGCATCTACTGCTTGGGGCGTGCTGGGACTTGCGAAGGATACTTAGGAGCACTTTTTGGTGAAACTATGTGTGGTGCGGTGTATGGTGGAGTGGTGTTTAAATGCGAGTTAAAAATACCTAGCTAGTAAGCCAACACATTTATTCTGGTCTGTAGTTGCTATAATAAAAAAGGGTTAGATATAGGAATTAGATCATTTATGTGGTCAAAAACCTAACTATCTCGTCGACATGTTTCAAGGTGTCCCCTACACCTTTTCTTCAGGACAACATGGGGGCCAGCCCCATGTATGCCACTCCGATTGTGAACCTATAATGAGGTTGACAAATAAATGGAAAGACACACCTAATGTGTGTATCTATCATGTATACATACGGTTAGTGTATCTGTATTTAGGAAAGAAATAATACAATTAGTACATGGTGCCTGCCGAATACAATAGTTGTTCCTCATGGACTGTGCCTATGAAGTGAAATCTTACATTAGGTGCTTAGTAGGGTGCCCCTAAAAAAGGAAGAAAAACAAAACAAACGGTGGGTTGTCCTCCATTCACGTCTGTGCATAGTATTCATGTTCAGAGGATTAAAAGTAATACATATATATATATATATATAGATATAGATATATACGGCTACCAATAGGATCACAGGCTTTTTCCCGTGCTTGCGCTGCAAAGCTTGCAAGTATAGCAAGAAAGTAAAAGAATACCCAGGAAGATCTGGAGGTGATGAACCTAACAGGGTGATCACGAAACATCTGAACTGTAACTCAGAGTTTACAGTATACTGTCTGGAGTGCCCATGTAACAAACGGTACATAGGCAGTACCATCAAACCCACGAAGCTGAGAATCCTAGAACACATGAGGGCTATCGCGAACAATGATAAGACCTATCCGGTAGCCCGTCATTTTGCTCAATTCCACAAAAGCAACAGGGATTTATTCAGATATTACTGCATAGACCAAATCACAAAATCAGAACGTGGTGGGGACAGGGAAAAAGCACTCCGCATCACAGAGTCAAGATATATTATGGACCTCAAGACAATGACACCGTGGGGCCTTAATAATGACGCAGAAATGTGGGTACACCTATGAAACTTGACTGGGAACTACTATGAATACACTTACTTTCGAGGCAGAGATATTTGTCTATACTTGCATGATTCCCAGGTTGAGCCTTGTAAATATGTAAACATCTGTATTATACACATTTTGGATTCAAGCCCATACAGGGCCCCACAATGAGAAAGAATGTGTACTGTAGAAGTTGTGTAGAGGGATCTCATTTGAAACTAGGGGATATACCCCGATATAATGAGATACGTGAATCCAGATACACATAATCCAAAATTGTACAGACAGGAATTGATACAGTATTATGGAAAACATATACATGAACAGAGTGTGCATAATAATTACGTAATGTTTGTTGTTGTCAACGATTTTAATACTGCACTAGAGCACTTTATTTTTGCTGTTTTAACCAATGAAGAATCTTTGTAATACTACACTACAAGATGGCCGCCATTTCCATAGAATGTACCATCTTCTATGTTGATGAAATGATTAAGTGCGGTGGGTTTAAAATGGCAATCGTATGTTTGCACAAACTGACACTGACGAAGCTTACTTGCGAAACGCGTCTGTCGGGGGTGAAGGGGGTTTGGAGAATAAATAGACTTTAAAACATCTTTACACCGGAGTGCTTGCCGTTTTTTCTCGACCGAATTGGTTGGATTGTGTGGCTATATATATATATATATATACACACACACACACACACACTTATATGTACACTTTGAGCACACTAATTGTGGAAGCACACTTACAAAGAGACAGACATGACATGTAACATATAACTTCGTCCGTGTGGGCATTTTGGTAGACTTACTTAGATATTAGCAGTAATATGCCCCATGGTCCGCCTGGGTGGAGGGGCCTGTATACCCTGTGGGATCAGAAAACAGTAGTTTGCAATATTTACAATATGGGATTCTTAATAGGGCATTAGATTTTGACATGCATATAATTCTTTCAGGGTTTTATAGAATTTCATATATACTCTTTTCCCTTAAAACCTTGGTGGTTTTTCAAAGATCGAAAAGTGTTATTTCTTATTCAGCCCGAGATGTTCCCACTAAATATAGGAAGTCGAAGTAGCGCTATGTTGTTAAAAAACCACCGGTTTCATAAACGCTCGGCTCCGTGAGCCCTCTCGCCCGCACATATATCCTGGCAATTATCCGGTGCAATTATAGCATGTCTAAGTAGGCGAAGGACATCGTTCACTTACTGTCTACTCCTGAGGCTTTTCCATGCGGTAGACCCGAAGAAATGCCCCCGACTGTTTGGTGGCCTTCATTGTGCCTGGACCGGGATCTCGAGTGAGAGGAGTGTCCGGCCGTGACTGCAACAACAGCGGCCTATGGCTGCGGAGGGGAGTCGGTCGGAGGGAACCTGAGATCTGCTGGCCAAGGGCGATAGTGCCGACCTCCTCCGAATAGCAGATTTCTCTGCGGGAAGTACGATACAGCGGAACCGGAGGGAAACCATGATCCTCGGCCCCCCCTCGGTGTGATGCCGGGGCATTGACAACTTCTCCCGGGACTGACGGGTGCCTCCCGGGATGCGGCAGTGAATTTCTTTAGCCCTTTGGTGACCCTCCGTTGAGATGCCTGCTTTGATCTTTGGGGTCCTCCTGTGACTCCTGTTGCATCCCGGTGTGGGGCCCGATCCTGCGGTGCGATGGAGAAGGAGGAGGCCGTAACGGCTAAGATGGCGGATAGTACCCTTTTCCGCACCCTTCATCCGGGCAGAGAAACCGCTGTACAAGAGAATCCCAGGGGTTGGCATCATGAGAAAGGGCCCACGTTCAGAGACGTACTGGCTGCATTAACAACCCTGCAAATGACCCTGATCCGGAAGGCCCTGGAACTGGGAAGAAGGATGGCCGCCATTGTTGTTCCGCCGTTCCACGTAGACTTGGTTCGTTCTCGTGTTGACGCCGATCTGCCCGCCTCTGTGTCACTGACGAATGCCTCCGCTATGTTTAAGTCCGTGGAATCACTAACAGCCTTGGTTCATGAAACTGCTGTGGGTACACCTGTTGCACGTGTGATTGACTCATTGGGGCCCTTGTCTGCTTGGCAAGTGACAGAATGACGTCGATCCGTGTTTTGGACTGCCCCGGCGGTGTTTCGGCGCTTGCCGCATCGTGTGATCCCTTTTCCATGGCTGGCGAAATTGTGTTCGGACTGGAGGTTGTTATCGGTGTTGATGTTGATACGAACGGATTTCCGCCATGCGTCTTCGGCGGGGTACTGGTGGCTAACGTCCTATGGAGCAACGATACTTCCCGATCCTCCTGGAACATTTGAACCCTTTATGTTATTTTGTACACCGATTGAGAGCGAGGTATACATTGGTACTATGGATAGAAGAGGCCAGGGGTGAGATCTTTTGTGACAAGGTGGGACTTATTGTTGTTTGACGGTGACTTAAGGGACACTCAGCGGGGATATAATTGATTGTGCTGTGCATGATTACTTTTATCGTAGTCCTTCTACCATTGCTGTTTGATGATTATTGCACGCGGTGTGGGGGGGGACTGGGTGGCCGGGACGATGGTCCTTCTCTAACATTTTTTTCTCCTTTTTTTTCTCTTTTTTTCTCTTTTCTTCTCTATATTTCGGGTCTCTTAATTAGGGCGACAGGCATGCTGCAGGGGAGGGGGGGGGGGGGAGGCCGTAACCTTCTGCAGGGGTGCAGGGTGGGGGGGTAGGGGGATGGGATTGTTCTTTGTCCTTTCTTTGTCTTTATGGCCCTTTGTCTTTCTCTTTTCGATGTCGTTGTCTTTTATGTTTCCTACAGTGTGTTTTGCTTTGAGGGATGGGGCATAGCTTGCGCCGAACTGTATGTGTTTTTTATAATTATCCTGACCCAAGGCCCTATCCCCCTTTACTTTGAATGCAGAATGCATTTGCACTGCTGGCGGGCTCTCCGCTTTCTGTTCGCTATCGTAGGAGCGTGTATGACTGTACGGCATTGATTTTAATTTTTCTTTGTTGTAAAATGGACCTTCTTGGATTCTTGCTCTCACATTGTAAGTTTATGCGTGTGTTCTATCCTGGACGCTCATCAGACCTTGATTTCCGTACCGCTATCTTTTATAATGTATTGCTGTATTTCCGACTTGATTAGCGGCCGGCCGAAAAAAAAAAAAATACACCGGTTAAAAAGAACCCTCAAGTATCCATTAGCCCGGGTCTCTTCATATGCAAAATGTTTTTGTAAAGTTAAATTCCATCTTAAACCCTCGTTCAAGCATTCTCGAGGCATGCGTATATAATGCGCAAAGGTGGCAGGAGTGTTCTCGCCTCTGCGTTACGTGTCTTTGACCGCCGGTAGAAAGGAATTACGATCACTTACATTAGCTCAGCAACCCTCCGTATTTTCTGAACCTAATCATCCCGCGAGTGGCCGTATCTTACTATGACCCCGTTGCGGGGCCGCTTAAGAGTATTTCCGGGTTCGATCCTCCGGTGACCATGTGATGAGTAAAACTAGTGCGTGTACCTCTTTTCAATTGGCACGTAGTAGTCGCCATTGTACTTACTGCACAATTTGCGTTTCCCTCAAGCCAGTTTCATGGGATATGGCGATGTTTTGTATTGGAAAATTAATAAAGCATTTCTTGTCTTTTTGGGGCTGTATTTTATATTTCATATTTGCACAGGACAGGAAAGGAATCGAACCCCGTCCACAGTTGTAATGTGGGAGCCATTTTAGGTTGGGCAAAGGTTAAAAAAAATGGGCTGAAGGCTCCACAAGTAACGGTTTGCTAATGAATAATGATTTGAGAATAAAAATACAGAATTTAAAATGAAATAAATTACGGGCAGCAGTACTTAGTTAAGGTCCACAGTGTTTTAACCACTGAATATTGAAGAAAAATCGGGAAAATTTTTATCATTATCAAAATTTCGCAGTTATTACAAAAAGTATGTTCGGGGATAAAAATTATCTCATGAACTGCCCCCACGGTATATTCTCATTAAGTCTCATGCTGTCTGTGTGCAATTTGAACACCCATCTTTGTTCTTTATCTAGTAGTGCTTTTTCAAGGTTATCACATTGTTTTATGTGTTCCAGGATTACCCAACGCAAGTCGTTAGGGGAATGTTGTTTCTCATTGAAATGGGCCACCATCTTAGTGCTTGCTCTATGGCATTGGATGTTGCTGCGATGATCGCAAATTCTAGTGCTTGCTTTTCTCGTGGTCATTCCCACATAGTGAAGGTTGCAGATACAAGTAATGAGGTATACAACTCCCACTGTATTACAATTTGTGAATTTGCATAATTCCCATGTTTGGCCTGTATTGATGACCACTTTTTTTGTGGTGTTGGTAAGGTGGTAAACACTACAGTTGCCACATGGGTGGTGGCCTGTTGGTAGAGTACCGATGGTTTGTTGGGTGCCCTTGTCATTTGGTTTTGGGTGGGAGTGTACCAATAAATCTCTTAGGTTTTTTGCTCGCCTGTGGGAAAACATAGGAGTGGGTTTGTTCAGTTTGCCACTGTTAACTATTTGCCAATGTTTCTTGAAAAATTTAGCGAATTGGGTTGATGCGATGTTGAATGTAGTGATACATATTGACTGTGGTTGTTGGTTATCTGGAGGCAAAGTCTGGCCATTTTGTGTTGTGAGTGGCGAGTGGGTCTATCTGTGGATCGCCCCAACAGTGGAAATATGGGGGGGGGCTTGCGGGTGTAGTTCTTACTCACAGGGTTGTTGATTTGTCCTACTCAGAAGGTTGGTAAAGTTGTTTTCTAAACCGATGAGGTATTCCATAAGAAGGGGTATTGGCCAGTGCTAGATCGTTTTGGCTAGTGCTGACAGCTGAGGAGACTGCGTACTGCCTTGCTTCTGGAGGTAATACGTGGCAGCTATGTTGTCTGTCTTGATGAGGACTACTTTGCCCTGGATGACCTGAAAGAAGGCTTTGAGAGCTATGTGTATGGATAACAGCTTGAGGTAGTTGATGTGGAGCCTTTAGCTTTATTAGGGCTACATCCCCTATATTGTCATGTCCAGATGCACCCTCACACCCGAGAGAGATGTGTCACTGTAACAGTCACCTCTGTTTGAAGGGGTTTGAAAAAGGCCTGCCCTGCAACAGGTTGTTGCTGTTCCACCACTGCAGGGAGCGACGAGTACTCTAATTTAGCAACACTAGATCCTCTCAACAACTTCCCACTTTTGACCATTGTGCTGAGTGGCACTGATGCAACGGGAGCAAGCGGATCCTTGTCTCGGGGTACTACGGCGATGCATGCGTTCATGATCCCTAGAAGGCGCATTAGTGTTCTAACCATGAGGTGATGGTTGAGATAAAAAAGAAAAAGCAGCTGTTTAAATACTAACACCTTCTGTAAGTTTTGGTAGGCTTTGCCTGTAATGACATGGAGTACAGATTCCTGAAAGGGCTGGATCTACAGGGGTTGAATGGCTCGATTTGCTGTGGGGCTTAAAGATGGCATCTTTATTGTGGGCTAGGTATTGCTGCCCTCCGGCGCTCCTGATCAGCCAATCATTGTGATAAGGGAACCCGAGTGCGGCCTCTCCGCCAGGAAGTTGTGAAAACTCTTTGGGCAGTAGTGAACTCAATGGAGAGTACTTCAACTTGGTAGTAGAGCTGTCCATTTATCACAAAGTGGAGGCAGCACCAGGGAAACGTTAGTTGCATTTGAGAACGTAGGTGTCCTTGTGGTCTTACGCCATCCTGCAGTCACCCTGCTGGAGCGGAGGAATGCTGTGCTGCAGGATTATCATGTGGAAATGCTTTAATAGGATATATCAGTTGAGGGGCTTGAGATCCACAATTGCCTGAGAAACTATCTTTCTTGGGAATAAATAAGTATACAGAGTAGCCCCCTTGCCCTTGTAGTGAGGGGACACCATCTGTACTGCACAATTGAGGAAGAGCTCGTCTCTTCCTGAAGAGTGTGAAAATGTTCTTTTCAGAGTGTATATGTGCGGTGTTAGATGATAGAGTGGTTGTGAGGAGTTCTAGACTGTCTGTAGCCATGATGAACCACTACAAAAACCCACTGATCTAAGGTGATTTCCGGTGAGTGCCCGGAGAAAATATTTCAGTCTCCTCCCGAAAGATGGCGTGTAATGGGGTGGGGAGTAGAGCAAATCAGAGCTTGGAAGTGGAGATCCCTTTTTGGGAACCTCCTCTACCCCTAACCTTTATTATGCCCCTGTAGGCACCTCTGTATAGCTCCTGCCCACCTGTTATTGAAGTGACTGCCTTTGCTTTTGATAGGAGTGTGGCTGGTTACAAGAAGTGCAGAAAGAAGTGGGTCCCGGGCACACTGTGCAACTAGATTCAAGCTATCCTGGCTGATGAGGGGTGAAACCCCAAAACGGTGCTAGGATGCTTGTTTCCGGTTGCATCATTTATATACTGGCTTTAACTTTATTCCTAGAACTCCCCTTGAGGGACTTACCAACCCCTCATCCCAGGCTGCATCGGTCGCCTGATTGTGCCATTGGCATTCCGCCTGCTCACCGCTGTAGCTGCATTATGCTACTTCAGTAAGTTAAGTGTTTGTTTATTAAGGAGATAGATTCCAGGTGTCTGCTTCGTTTCATTCGTTAATCTTGTTCTAACCTTGCCTTTTTAGATGTTCGCTATTGAGACATTACTATATCGGCAACGCACTTCGCAAACCCCCCTTCATTTATGCTCACTAATCTCAAGGGTAAGCGTTCCCACGCCACTTGGAAATTTTTTAACATTCCCCTATTTAATATTGTAAGAGAGCTTGGTATTAGTTGTCATGCTGTCACATACCTATAGTGCTTGATCTATTTTAGCCTCAATTGATTCTAGGTCTGGCTATTTTATCCCATAATTCTTTTCTGTTATTCTATGTGCAGCAAATCGGCTGTTCCTAGCATCTTGATAAAGAGAATAGCGCTACAGACTCTGATCGGCTACCGTTTCTATATTCCCTGTCATCAGATGACATCTTTTTTATATAGTATGTAGTCCTACTATGATAATTTCTCTTTATTTTTTCTTCATTCAGTTTTTTGATTAGGTCACTGTAACACCAGTCTCTTTCACACAGGTATGGTACTATCTATTGAGGCTAACAGCTTTACCTCATTACACACTTTGGTGTTTTCCTTTCATCTTTGCATTTCTCTGTATTCTTTTGTCTTCCGATTCTCATATTGCTCCGTTATACTAGAAAGTCATGATGTTGCATTACAATTGGTTTTTATTTCTTGTTGTCCCTACAGACCGAATACATATGTATATCTATTGAGCCCCGCTTACTGTATATTGAGAAACATTAATTGTATCCAGGATGGCTGCTGGCCACCATACTGCATATATTCATGATTATGGGGCTCCATAATTATTATCTGTGTTTATGACCTTTATGATCATTGCAGCTCTATATGTGTTGTTTATATTTATGTTGTATATTATATTAGAAAATGTAATAAACTTTAATTTTGATAATACCTTTGGTCTTTGGGATATGTAATTTTATGGATGTATTACCATTTGAAAATCATATATAGGGAAAGTGTTTTTGTTGTTGGCTACTGTATTCCCTGCTCTCTCTATTTATCTGACCCAGGGGCCCTCTTGTTTTTCCATGATATTCCCAGCACTTTGCTGTGAGGGTTGTTAGTGTGTCATTTTATGTGTATTTTCGGAGCCTTCTCTTATATATTGTTTTTTTCTTGATCTGTTTTTTATCCTATTGTGAGAAGTTGGCCTGATGTGCAGTGCTCACTATTCTAGTGATCACTATATATCAGTCCAAACAACCCTTATTGATGATTGGTTGTAAGTCAACCTTATAGACCAGCTATCCTAGTAGCATGGATACGAGCAGTCTAAGGCTAAGACTCTAGAGGGCGTGTTAAGCCAGCTGTTTTACCATCACATTACCCCTTGAACACCCAGTGAAAGGACACCACACAAGTGTTATGAAAATAAACAATGTATTTATTAGAATCGCAACAACCCTGTACTCTTTATGAGGACAGGGTGCTAAGCACACAACAGAACTCTTATGAAAATACTTAAGTTAGCACGTTGTACACAAATGCCCGAGGGGCACGAAAAACCATATACTCTAAAAGTGGAATGCGAGATTACTAGCAGGTAAGTACAGTACTAATAGGCTTTGGAATCGCTAGGACTTGACTAGGGAATCGTTAGATTACTTCTAGGAGACCTAGGGGACTCGGGTGCAGAGTGTGCACTCTCACGCGGGACAAAGTCTATGGAAGCTAGTAAAGGAAAAGTTAGTGTTCACGGGCGAACCCGACCTGGTAGGGAGAAAACAACAGTGGATCCTGACCCTTGGATAGTGAGGCTATGCTGGGACACCGAAGTGCCGAAGTTACCTAGCCCAGGGGCTGCAGCTGCATAGGTCTGAAAAGACGTCGGGAATCTCGTTGCCGGACCAGGAGCCTGGAAGAAGGAAGTTGCTGGCAGGCGACCAGTGAAGAAAAGTTCGATGGATCCAAGCCTGGATCAAGGAAGAAGAAAACCTGAAAGCAGAGGGGACCAAGTTCTTGAATCACTAGCCAGTGATTAAGTGGGCACCAGGATGGCACCGGGCGAAGTCACCGCAGTCAGGTGAGTGGGCGCTGCTGGGCTCTGCAGTCTCTCGGACCAGGAGGCGTTGTCGGCGACCAGGATGGAGGTGCGAGCTGTCCCACGAAGGTTCTTGCTGTCGACGTCGCTGGACCCAGGATTGGGCAACAAGTCTTGGCAAATGCAAGGCCCACGCGGTGGACCTAAAATGGCGTCTTAGCCGGACCAGGAGGGTCCAGGGTACTTCTCCGATGGAGGGAGGCAAGGGCCAGTCTGGAGCAACCAGACCAGCAGCAGTGTTGTCGTCGGGCGTCGTTCGGAAGGCCACAAGCCAGCGGGCTAGTAGCCAAACAACGCGGTGAGCAGCAGAAAGCAGAAGGGCCCCACGCCGATCGTGGAGATGCTGGGGGGCTGCTCTTCGGTGCTGGAGCTGCTCAGGGTGGGGGCTTCTCGGACCCCAAAGCACTCACCAGGAAATTACTCGGTGGGCTTGCTGTGCAGAAGTCGTGCAGTCTTGGCGATGGCCGGTCCCTCGAGGTCTCGTCGCACCCACGGTTCTCAGCTGTGCTGTAGAGGTGGGTAGAGGTCAGAGGTGCCAGGGAAGCCGGGTCTCATCGAGCTGGGCAGTCGGATTCCGGAGGAAGGACGTGCAGCAGACCGCAGTGTTCTTAGATGGTGCCTGCGGATGCAGGGTGACTACTCCTTAGCCACAAGGGAGAATCTTGAGGAAGAAATCGTGAAGTCCTTTCGTGGAAAGTGGTATCTTGATTCCAAAGATGATCTAATCTGGAAGGGGGCCTGCTCCTACCTTTATCTGGGAAAAGGGGGCTGGCACGCGACTAAGTTCTGCCCTATGGGTGGGACCAGGAGGGGGGTGGTTACACCCCTCTCCTTTGGCGGGCTTTCCCCAGGCCAGGGGCTGGAGTGCCCCTGGAACTGGTTTCAGCCGGCCTATGCACAGTGAGCACCGGGGTGCCACTTGCAGTCACCTACCTCTGTAGCCCTGCCTACCTGGAATACACAAAACCCTGTCTGGGACGGTGCTGGCACCGCCCCTGGCAGGAAACCCTTTGTCCTTGCCTCCTGCTCTGGGAGGACTCCCAGCAGCAGGAGGGCAGACTTGTGTCTCGGTGGCAGCATCCATTTTGTGGATGCTAAGGCTCTGTCTGACTTTAACCGGGGTTAGGGGTTACATACATGTCGTGTCCCTCTAGAAGGGTGGAATGCTAACCCCGTCGCCAAAATTGGCGAGGGGTTAGTATTCCAATTCGTATGACACCTTACTCGACATGTTTTGATAAAGCGATACCAGAGTTGGCATATAACCGCGAGGATTATAATGCACTTAAGAGTATATGGTATGCGATATCATGGAAACGGCTAAGGGATAGATCCCGAAAGCCGCAGACAGGCTCAGCTCATGCCAGAGCACCATCTCACACGATTCCAAGCACTCTGCCTTCAGGATTGTCAAGGCCTGCCATAGGAGTGACTGATAGGAGATCTGTGTGTCCATTTTAGGGTTAGATATAGGTATACTATATCTAAAGCAAGGGGTGATTACACCACCTTGCCCCAGCTGTCACGCAGCCAGTTGTGTCAGTTTTGGATGGCCAGCCAGGGGTGGCATAATACATGCTTCAGCCCCTGGTAGGCCCTGGGTACACCTATGCCCTGGGCACCTAAGGTACTCTGTACAGGGACTGATAAGGTGACTCAGTATCCAATTAGATATGTACCTAAGGTACATGGAATCCATTTTACAGAGAGAGCAGTAGGCCTGGGGTCCTGAATAGCAGGGCCCCAGGTCAACTAAGTCAGAAAACCAGCAAAACACCAGGCAAAAAGTTGGGGGCAACCATAGTCAGGGATCTACCTTCCTACACCTATGTTATAATGTTATGTTATAATTTGATAGAGCGCAAACAGCTGCCCCAGCAAAGAGGCGTCCCGGCACTAAAGAACCACGAAAACTCAACGGAGGACAGAAGGAAGAAGCGGGGGACCTAAGGGGAAGGGAATAGGTAGGTTTTGACGGCTTTCCGGAAGGCAGACAGATTTTCCAATGAGCGAATGTTCACTGGCAAGGTGTTCCAAAGTTTGGCTCCCAGCACCCTGAAAGAGCGTCCACCAGTACGGGCTAGCTTTGTGCGGGGGACCGTCAGTAAATGTTGGCCTAGAGAGCGCAAGTTGCGCTGTGGCACATAGGGTGTGAGGAGTGGCCGGAGAAGTTCTGGGCGTCCAGTTTTAAGGATTTTAAAGATCATGATGAGAGCTTTAAACTGGATTCGAGACTCGATAGGTAGCCAGTGCAACTTTCGGATTGTAGCTTTGGCTGAACACCTGCGGGGAAGCCCGACTAAGGTTCTTGCCGCGGTGTTCTGCACGCGTTGCAGTCGTGCTATCTCCGCTTTGTTGGCGCCCAGAAGTAAGACATTGGCGTAGTCCAAGCGGGAAAGAATTGTGGCTTGGATAATCATTTGGCGAACCTTGGAGTCGAAGAAGCCGAGTATGGGATTGAGGCTCCTCAGCAGGCCCACACAGGTGGCCGCTACTTTTTATGTGCGAGTCTGGAAGTTAAGTGAGGAGTCCATCCAGACGCCTAGGTTTTTGACCAAGGATTTAGGGGGTGGGATGGTGCCCAGCGACGACGGCCACCAGTGCTGGTTCCAGTGGCTAGTATTCTTTCCGAGGAGCAGCACCTCCGTCTTGCCTGCATTAAGCTGCAGGCAGTTGTCTGTCATCCACTGGGCCACAGCAGCCAGACCATCCCTGAACCTTGCGGCAGAGGTAGAGGGACCCTCGGTGAGAGTGATGGCCAGCTGCGTGTCATCGGCGTATGACACCAGCGTGAGGTCCCATTCTCTGGCTACTGCGGCAAGTGGTTGCACATATAGGTTAAAAAGGGATGGGCTGAGTGCAGAGCCCTGAGGGACTCCCTGTCCGATGGAACGGGACTGGGAGAGGAATGGAGGGGCTGATACCCGGAAAGTTCTGTCCTTCAGGAAGGAGAGGAACCATTCCAAGGCAAGGTCCGAGATACCCGCAGTAGCCAGACGATTTAGCAGAATGTTATGAGATACCGTGTCAAAGGCCGCGCTGAGGTCCAATAGGATCAGCGCAGCACTTTGGCCGGCATCAAGTATCGTCCGGAGATGTTCCGACGTGGCTAGGAGGGCGGACTCAGTGCTGTGGCCCGGCCTAAACCCGTTTTGAGATGGATCTAAGGTGTTATTTAGATCCATGTGTTTGGACAAGATGATGTTTACATGGGCCTCTGCGAGTTTGGACAGCCATGGGATCAATGAAATGGGTCTAAAATTCTCCAGTTTGGAGGGATCGAGGGTCGGTTTAATAATGGGAGAGACCCATGCTTGTTTCCAGGCAGTCGGGACACTGGCCGAGGAGAAGGAGAGATTCAATATAGATGCCAGGGAGGGTAGAAAAAAGTCTAGGGATTCGATGAAGTGGGCCGGTCTCATAGGGTCTGCTGGGGAACCAGATTTGACCTTTCTACATAGTTTAGTAAGGTCCTCATGAGAGATTTCAGGTATATGCGTCATCGTGGTGCCATTACTGATGGGTATAGAAGAGCTGAGTGATGTAGCAGAGTGGTGTGGGAAAGATTTATAGATTTTTTGTACTTTTTCAATGAAGAATGAGGCAAGGTCCTCACATTGCTGCGCAGAAGTAATGCTGGAGGAAGGAGATCTGCTACTCTGCAGCTCTTCTACTAGTTTGAAAACAACTTTGGCGGGGTTAGGGCTGGAATTAATTTCTTCAGCATAAAAGGCGGCGCGTGGGGAACAAATAGCTTTGTGGTATAGCTTTTGTTTGGACAGATAGAAAGCTTTGTCTCTGTCATTGTATTCTCGCCTCCAGGCTCTCTCGGCTTTCTTACATTCCCTCCGCATGGTTTTCAGGGTGTTGTTATACCATGGGTTGGAGGTGGAACTGCGTCCCTTGGTCCATTTGAGAGGGATGAGGGTATCTAGTCCCTGAGTGATCCAGTCATGGAAGGCAGCATATGTTGTATTGATGTTTATATGTGCCTCTTGGTGGAATTCTCCTAAGGTGGAGTGCAGGTCACTGGTTGAGAGTTTGTGCCATGATCTTTTTAGGCGACGGGTAGATTCAGCCCTGTTGAACGTTTCCTTAATCAATATCGTGAATTTGATTAGGTAATGGTCTGTCCATCCCATGGGTTTGGGCGCCTCTGTTATAGTTTCTGGGATGTTAGTGAAGACAGGGTCTAGTATATGTCCAGCAGAGTGGGTAGCGTCCTGGATCAGGGGGTAGAGTTGTAGGGCTGACAGGTCGGCCAGAAGGTTTTTAATGATGGGGTCTTGGTTCCGGTCGAAATGGAGGTTAAGGTCTCCTAGTGTGGTGAAGTTTGTCGAGCTCACCACAAGGGAGTTCGCCACTTCAAGGAGAGCTTCAATGAACGTAGACGTAGGTCCGGGGGGTCAATAGATATAGAGGCCAGATAGCGAGAAATGGGGGCCCACTGTGATCTTAAAGCGAGCACTTTCACAGCTCGAGATATTTTCTTTAGTAAAGGAGCAGAGAAATTGCTTTTTGTAAATGACAGCAATGCCGCCACCTCTGGTGTCTCTATTTATCGATTTCATTTGGTAGCTCTCTGGTAGCGTGAGGTTAGAAACGCAAGTCATATCATCATGTAGCCAGGTTTCGCAAATAAAGAGAATGTCAGGGTTTTCTTCGAGTAGGAGAGCGTTAACCTCTTGATGGTGCTTGCAGAGCGACCTAACATTAAGTTGTAGGATAGTGAGAGGGGTTAGTTTGTGCGCAACTGAGAGGCGCCTAGGTAGACAAGGGCTTGGTGTGGAAAAGTGACATGACTTACATTGAAGGCATGTCTGTCCGAGATGTCCCGATATCATCCCGCAGCTCCTCCCAGGGTTCAGGGCGATAAGGAGATCTCTATCATAGTGGTAGACTTCCCGTGTAGCTTGGCCAGGGGGACAGGCGAGAGGCGATGTCTTGGCGATGACGGGCGTAGACGGGCTTGCCTTAGGCGCGCCTTCGGCGCGCCCGCTGCGCCCGTCCGCTGCGCGTACGGTGAATGCACATATTATCAAGGGGTGGGAAGGGCGGGGGGCGTGACCTCAAAGTGGGCGTAGCCTCGCGGCTCGCCGGCAATGGCGGCGGGAATTGTTTTGTGCTCGAGTCCTCCACCAGCGCTGAATCCGCTGTGCGGTGAGCTCAAGGAACTGGCAACAGAGTCCTGAGGTGCCAGGAAAAGAGTAAGTGGTTTAAAATCAGCACAATATAGTGACACACATTTTAAAAGTACAAAGAACTCCCGGCTTCCGCCTCAGGAGGATACGTGGTTCTGAATGCAGACGCTCGTAGTCAGCGTTTTATGCAGAGCAGGGCGGGGGCGTAGCCTCAAAGTGGGCGTGGCCTCGCGGCTCGCCGGCATTGGCGACGGGAATTGTTTTGTGCTCGAGTCCGCAACCAGCGCTGAATCCGCTGTGCGGTGAGCTCAAGGAACAGGCAACAGAGTCCTGAGGTGCCAGGAAAAGAGTAAGTGGTTTAAAATCAGCACAATATAGTGACACACAAATTTTTAAAAGTACAGAGAACTCCCGGTTTCCGCCTCAGGAGGTTACGTGGTTCTGAATGCAGACGCTCGTAGTCAGCGTTTTATGCAGAGCAGGGCGGGGGCGTGGCCTCAAAGTGGGCGTGGCCTCGCGGCTCGCCGGCAATGGCGGCGGGAATGGTTTTGTGCTCGAGTCCGCAACCAGCGCTGAATCCGCTGTGCGGTGAGCTCAAGGAACAGCCAACAGAGTCCTGAGGTGCCAGGAAAAGAGTAAGTGGTTTAAAATCAGCACAATATAGTGACACACAAATTTTAAAAGTACAGAGAACTCCCGGCTTCCGCCTCAGGAGGATACGTGGTTCTGAATGCAGACGCTCGTAGTCAGCGTTTTATGCAGAGCAGGGCGGGGGGCGTGGCCTCAAAGTGGCCATGGCTGTTAAGACACGAATCAGAGCCCGCGGCGGAAACAAGCGCTATGGAAGACTACAAGAACCAGGAGCGCGTCCGCCAGAACTACCACTCCCAGAAGGCTATGCGCGTCTATCCCACAAGGAGGGCGTCACCATATAAACAACAAGGAAGCCAGCAGTCGGCGTCGAATATTTTGAAACATTGACGCGCATCCGTGTGCTGCATCAGCAAGGAAGGTGAGCTCTGTTTGTGCTAGCGGGTGTGGAGAAGACGCCGTACGCATTACCGGTGAGGAACCCAGCCGCTACTCGCTCCTGTGACTCACGGGATTCGCGTACCGCCCTGTTACCTTTGTTTGACCACGCTAATGAGTTCGAGCGCTGAGGACTCCGGTCATTGCTGAAACATTACCTGTCCCCGCTCGAGGGTTGTCGAGCGCTTAGGACTCCGGTCCTTTCTGTACATATTCCGTCCCCGCTCGAGGGTTATCGAGCACCAGGGACGCAGTCCTTCCTTATACTCTGGCAAGTCCCCGCTCGAGGGTTATCGAGCGCTCAGGATTTCGCCCTTTCTTTGACCTTGGCCAGTCCCCGCGAGGGTTATCGAGCGAGAGGAAAAGCCTTCATTTCTTTGCGTTGTGTTTTGTGTTTGCCCTCCGTTGGAACGTGTCAGGACTGACACGAATGTGGAGGACGACTCTAAGCGCTTGAAATGACTTATCTGGCTATTTAAGATTCGAGTGGCATTGTCGGCCATTATTTAGCACAGTGTCCTCTGTTGGAGGGTGCTAGGACGGGCATCCATGCAGAGGACGGTTGGATCCTTACCGTGACAATCATCTATAAGTCTTCGCTTACGTTTGCCTTTGATATGAGCATGCCAGAATAAAGAGCTCGTATTCTCATAATACGCTTCTGTCGCTTTTTTTATGAGGTCCAAACCGGGGTGTTTGGGAAGTGTTTGGGTTACCCGATCCCGAGGAACTCAGGATTACAGTGGCCTCGCGGCTAGACTGTTATTCCTTATTCTCATCTGCCTATATTCTAGTTATTTGTCTTAGTCTTTTCTTTCTTAATTTATTGTAGGGTAGTCCACAAGACTCTTCCTTTACGCATTTTTCATCCTATTTCGTTCTTTGTTTTTTATTTTTTCACCCTCTGTTTTTTCCCCATGGACAGCATCAAAACCTTTGGATTAACGGATGAGGACTTCTCTAGACTCATGGGACAGAGCTCATCATCTGACCATCCGTCTTCTATTACCAAAACCAACAATGATGAATAGCTGAAACTTCTTAATTTAAAAAAGAAAGCCAAAGGAACAGAGTCCCATGCTGAATTTATGGTCCAATATTCAAAAGCTGGTGTTATTCCGAATGGGCTCAGAATAGGAAACATTCCAGGCCTGTTTGTAGAAATCAGAACATTTCTGGAAAGATGGTCACTCATTGCGAACAGATGTTCGAAGGACCTTAGGATGCTCATTATTGAGATAGCCAGGGAAGTTGTGGAGACTCTCCTCAAAGAAATCGCGGAGATAGAGGACACCCTTAAGAGGAACAACCCGGTTGAGGATGTAAAAAAGAAACTGGATGAGGTTAATCTAGAGTTTAATTCTTTTAGTGATGATCTCAAAGAAAAAAAACAGATAAGCTCCAAACAGATATTCAGTGTTTTAATGAGGAGAGAGTCTATCCCTACTTAGGAGCGCAATATTATAACACTACCAGGGATCAACGTAACCAAAGGGACTACCGAGAATGGTCTAATAAGAAAGTCTTGACCTTCTCTGACACATCAGAAGCAGACAGTGAGGGAGGTCCCACTTCCCTGGAATGGTACGGCAATAGGAGAGTACCTTTTGAGGGTCCAAGTAGAAATAATTTTTTAGGGAATCGACGAGGGGCCCAATGGACCAGGTTCAGAACCCAGAACAGTATCAACATTTAGAGGATCCCACACAATTTCTACAGACAAGGCAGAATCAATATTGGAGAGAATAAACATTCCCTCCCACATTGACCCCATTACCATCTTTAACCTGTCCAAGACTACACTAGATGAACATTCCCTGAGACTTTTGTCACAGGGTTATCCTTTGTTCCCAGTACTTTTTTTTAACAAATCTGAATTGACCCGGGATATCCAATTTTTCTTTAGAAAGATTAGTCTCAACAAATTTTTCACACAGAAACCCCATGGGAGTAATTAATAAGACAGGTCTTCGCCCTAATGAACAAGTTACTTTCCTTCGGTAACGATATATCTAAGAAACGTTAGTTAGATTCCTTACCTTAGAATAACCCCCAGGCGTCAGACTGGATCCGGAAAATGGAATGGGCCCTCAGCCCAACAGGAGGATCCTTCCTCGCCAAAGAGTAGCAAATCTTGATGCACAAGACGACCCATCGAGAGCTGGTTAGTTTGTCACCGCCCGCCCCTTTTTAGCGCCCACGTAACCAACAAAGAGTTGGTCATCCACCCGGAACTGGCGTATGCAATCCAGATAAAATGAGCGGGCACGTTTGGGTCCAGACGGTGGAGCCTATCTTCCTCTTTCGAGGGATGCGGAGGCGGAAAGAAGATGAGCAAGGTGATGGACTGCCCGTGTGGAAGGCTGTGACTACCTTGAGCAGGAAAGAGGGTAGCGTCCGCAACACAACTTTGTCCGGATGGACAGAAAGGAAGAAAGGAAGGGAGGTTGTGAAGAAAGGGCCTGGAGCTCACTCACTCTCCTGGCAGAGGTGACGGCAACCAGCAATGCAGTCTTAAGAGTGAGAAGACGAAGAGGACAGTTATGAAGTGGCTCAAAAGGAGCGCACATCAGATAAGTTAGAACAAGGTTCAAGTCCCACTGCGGCATCACGAAAGGAACAGGAGGAAACAGATGAGTGATGCCCTTCAAGAACCTATTTACAACTGGGGACTTGAACAAAGAGGGCTGATCAGGTAGCCTTAAGAAGGCGGAAATGGCAGAGAGGTAGCCCTTATTAGTGCCCAGAGCAGAGCCCTGATGGGAAAGAGAAAGAAGGAAGAGGAGAACCTCAGAAAAAGGGGCAGAGAGTGGATCCACAGCCTTTGCTGTGCACCATGCCACAAATTTGTTTCAACTGCAGGCGTATACCGATTTTGTGGAGAGACGCCTGGCTGCCAGAATGACATCGCAGACTTCAGGAGGCAAGTCAAATGGCCTCAACTGTCGCCGCTCAATCTCCACGCATGGAGGTGGAGTCTGGACAGGTTCGGGTGGAGGACCGTCCCCTGCTGCTGCGACAGAAGGTCCTCCTGAAGAGGCAGACGAATTGGGGGATCGACTGACATGCTGAGTAGCTCGGGATACCAGTATCTTCGTGCCCCGTCCGGAGCCACAAGGATGACTTGGGCCCAGTCGCGCCTGATCTTCTTCAGCACTCTGGGCAGAAGTGATCTAGGCGGAAAGGAGTTCAACAGACCGCAACTCCACTCGTGACGGAAAGCATCTCCGAGCGAGTGCCGCCTTGGATATTCAAACGCGTAGAACTGATGACATTGCGCGTTCTCTTCTGTGGCGAATAGATCTAACCAAGGCTCTCCCCACTGCTGAAAGAGACCTTGTGCCACGTCCAAGTTCAGACGCCATTCGTGATCCATCATGCACCGACGGCTGAGTTTGTCCGCCCTGGCATTCAGGGAACCTGCCAGGTGTTGAACCACCAGGGTCACGCCCTGATGTTCCAGCCACTGCCAGAGGCGCAGAGCCTCCTGGCATAGGGTCCACTACCCCATCCTGCCCTGTTTGTTGGAGTACCACATGGCGGTGGTGTTGTCTGTGAACACCTGCACTACACTTCCCCGGACAGAGGGAAGGAATACCTTCAGTGCAAGCCGGATCGCCCGCAGCTCCAGAAGGTTGATGTGAAGCCAGGACTCCACCGGAGACCAGGGGCCTCTGATCTCCGCCTCTCCCATGTGCCCCCGCCCAGCCCAGGAGGGACGCATCCGTCACAACAACATGCTCCGGTTGGTGAAGGGAGAGGGATCTGTCGCTGACCCAATCGCGGTCCGTGAGCCACCACTGCAACTGTCTCGCAGAGCCCTCCGCGATCCGGACATGGTCAGACAGGTTGCCCTGATGCTGGGCCCACTGAAACTTCAGGTCCCACTGCAGAGCCCGCATAAGCCACCTGGCGTGATGCACCAGAAGGATGCAGGAGGCCATCAGCCCCAGAAGCCACAGCGTAAACCTGACGAGACCTGGGATAAAGGCTGAAAGATAGGAATCAGAGGCTGAATATCCTGAACCCGCTGTTCGGGAGGATAAACCCGAAACTGCGCCGAATCCAGAACCGCTCCGATGAAGAGGAGCCTTTGAGAGGGACACAGGTGTGACTTCGGCACATTGATGGAAAACCCCAGCAAGTGCAGGAGGTTGGCTATAGTCTGAAGGTGGCTGACGACTGTCTGGGGCGAGCCCGCCTTCAACAACCAGTCGTCGAGGTAGGGGAAGACTGACACCCCTAACCTGCGCAGATGAGCTGCGACCACCGCCATCACTTTCGTGAACACCCGTGGGGCACTGGTAAGGCCAAAGGGGAGCACGGTGAACTGGAAGTGCTCGTGGCCTACCATGAACCGCAGGTAACGCCGGTGGGCCGGCAGGACGGGGATGTGGAAATACGCGTCCTGCAAGTCCAACGCTACCATCCAGTCTCCGGGGTCCAGGGCAGCTAAGACCTGAGCCAGCATCTTGAACTTCTCCTTCCGGAGGAAGCCGTTGACGTTCCGTAGGTCCAAGATAGGGTCCAAGATAGGGTGTAGGCCCCCTTTGCCCATCTTGGGAGCCAGAAAGTAGTGGGAATAGCAACCACACCCTACTTCTGGCCCAGGAACACGCTTGATGGCCCCCTTAGCCAAGAGGGCCGACACTTCCTCTTGCAGAAGTTGCAAGTGATTCCCCGACACGCGGTGATACTGCGGTGGCATGGCTGGAGGGGTCTCCTCGAAGGGGAGGGAGTAGCCCCTTCGGACGATTTGCAACACCCACCTGTCCGAAGTGATGGAACGCCAGTGAAGGAGGTGATGGCGAACCCTGCCCCCCACTGGCGTTAAATGGGCCTGAAAGCTCGGACTAGGAGGGCTTTGAGGCGGATGCTGTAGGAGTGGATGTGGGCTGGCCGCGCCGTTGTCCCCAGGCACCGCCACGGCGGTTACCACGTCCACCGCCGCGCTGGATGTTAGACTTAGGCCCGTGGCTGGAAGGACGTGAAGGGGCGCCCCTTCCTTGGACACGAAAGGAGTGAAAGGCAGACTGCTGCTGACGCTACCCCGAGAGGCCCAAGGACTTGGCCGTAGCCCTGGAGTCCTTGAAACATTGAAGCGCATGATCTGCCTTGCCACCAAAGATTAGGCTGCCATCAAACGGCATGTCCATAAGGGTGTTCTGGACATCGGCCAAAAAGTTGGCAGACCTCAGCCAGGCGTGGCGGCGAACCCACACCGTCGTTGACATCGCCCTGCCCAGCGAGTCCGTGGTATCCAGCCCACATCGTATAGAATACCGAGCTGCGTCTCGTCCGTCCGCGAGGGCTTGAGCGAGTTTTGCCCGGGCCCCCTTCGGACACTCTGGCAGCACGGCCGCAACAGTGTCCCACAGAGAGTGGGTATAACGGCCCAAAAGTCAAGCGGTTTTACGGACCGCAACCCACAGCTGAGGGATGAAAACAGTTTCTTACCAAACTGTTCATACCTTTTGGATTCCCGATCTGGGGGTGCAGTCGGGAATGCGGATTGGGAAGTAGAGGCCTGGATAACCAGGCTCTCGGGGTGGACAGGAAGCTAGGGTCGCCCGGAGCTGGGCGGTGGCGCCGTTACTATCTACAGGGGGGCCTGTAGCGGGCCTGGACCAGGTGCTTAACAGGACATCCATGAGAGCCTCATTAAACGGCAGTAAAGGCTCCGGAGCGCCAGTCTGCGGGTTAAGGACCTCAGTGAGGATGTTAGACCTCACAGTAGCGACGGGGAGCATAAGCGCCAAGGCCTTGGCTGCCCGCGTCAGCACCACACTATAAGCAGCCCCCTCCTCTGTAGCCACGGTAGGAGGGGAGACAAAGCCAGTGTCAGGGGAGGTATCAAGACCACTGGCTTCTCCTAGCTCCTCTGTCCAGTCCTGGAAGGACTGACACTCACGTGTCAGAGGGTCCTCAGACCCCTCCCAATCCCCTTCGTCCTCCATCTCCTGAAACTCAGGGTCAAAGGATGGAGCCGCATCAAAGAAGAAAGGCTCTTCAGCCGGCGTCAAATGCGGATCCGGACCGAGAGAGGGATCAGGGACGGCGTCGTGCGGGGACGGCGCCGTGGGCAACACCCTGGGGCATTATAGGCACCGGTGGTGGGGATCGGTAACAGACATCAGTAGGTTGCAGTCGGTACAGGGTTTGAACCCGGGCATTCCCTACCGGCACCGAGAGTCGTGAAGACTCGAGAAGAGATCAAAAGAATCAAAAAGTTTTAGTCAAAAAATGACTAAGGTACCTGCGCTTAGCTGGCGCGGAAAAAAAGAAGAACTGACGTCAGCGCGCGAGGGCGACGTCCAAGTACTCCGACGACGTCATCCCGGCGCCAATGACGGAGCCGCAAACGACGCCTACCGACGCGCAGGGGTACTGCTACGCAAAATTTTCCAGATCCAGTCTGACGCCTGGGGGGTTATTCTAAGGTAAGGAATCTAACGTGTTTCTTTCAGATTCTACATTCACGCCCAACCCTCGAGGAGATGGGACCCGAGGTAGGCATTTTTGAGAATATTGTTTACACCAAAATCCAAACCATGATGCAACATGTAGCCAAACCTCCTTATAACATCAATTTTGAGGAATACAATGCCCTGAAAGCTTGTCATCCAATCAAGAGGTCACCATCAAACCAAGTGACAAGGGAGGGGGGGTCGTAGTTTTGGATAGTGCCGAATACAAAGTACAAATCCAAACTATGTTGAATGTTCCCGAACATTATGTTGAAGTCAACTCATATCCTGAACAGAGAATCCAAAATGAAATTCTCAAGATCACTCAGAGAGCTCTTGAAAGCGGTTCTATGTGCAACCAAGAATTTGAATACCTCAATAAACCTTTCAATAGGATCCTGGTTCTCTATGGAGTTCCTAAAACTCATAAAAAATTAGTCAACCCTCCCTACAGACACATTGTATCCACCCACCATTGAGTCCCTCACCAAAACGCTTTCTTTCTAAATATGTGCATGTCTTTTTAAAACCCTTGGTAGCCGCTCTCCTGGTTACATCAAAGATACAGGGCATCTTATTGGTATAATTGAAGGACTTCGCTTCACTCCTAATACCAATATGTTAGTCTCTATGGATATCGAGGCACTGTACACAAATGTTCCTCAATTAGGAGCATTGGAAGCAGTCAAAAGTGCCCTTGAAAGGAGTGATGGCAATGACAACTTGTTCATCCTAGAATGTTTGCCCATCGTATTGCAGGAGAACTTCTTTAAATTTAATAATACAAACTATAAACAAATTCAGGTCGTAAGTATGAGCGCGGCCTGGGCCCCGAATGTGGCCAATCTTTACATGGGAGCGTTTGAAGATCGGTTTAGCTTTAATGAAATCGCCCCATTTTTTGAGAATATCTAACACTGGCATTGCTTCAACGACAATATCTTCTGTAAATGGAGTGGTCCAGAAGAACAGCTTACTGAATTCATTCTTTGGATTAATCTTTGTGATTCCAATCTTAGATTCAGTCCCAACATTAGTAAAGAAAAGATCGAATTTCTGGACATTTGGAAACAAGCCATCGGCCATAACATTGAGGTTTCTCTTTATACTAAGCCCACAGCGAGAAATACCCTACTCCAATATGAAAGTTATCATCCCCGCCATCAGAAAGACAGCATACCATTCAGTCAGTTTCTGCGTATTCTCAGAAACTGTACCAATATGAGTAACTTTGATTTGCATGCTGGACAACTCAAAAACAAACTTCTCAATCGATGTTACCCACATAGAATTATCAGAGATGCCTATAAGAGGGACAAATGTTATAATAGGGAGGCTCTCTTCCAAAATGAACGCAAATCCGACGAGGCCAACTTGATTTGTGTGACCCAACACTCCAATTGTGATAATAAGCTCGGTTAAGTTATAAACTCTCAGTGGCACATCCTGAACTCCAACCAGCAAGAGAATCCCCTCCCTAAACCCATCTTTGCATTTAGCAGAAATAAGAATTTGAGAAATTCTTTAGGGAAAACTACATTCTGTGAACACAGACAATCCGTGCAAAAGTACATTACCGGCAAGACCCCCATCCGTGGTACTCACAAATGTGGCAATTGCCATTTTTGCAACTTTGCTATTGTCACGGCTGAATTGTAATGGGGTAAACAAAGGTTCCAATTTAAAGAAATGGTCAACTGTAGATCAGCCAATGTTATAGATCTTATCCTGTGTCCCTGCAAGCAGGGATACGTAGCAGAGAATTTAGAACCAGGTTCAGTGAGCACAAATCAGCGATCAAAAACAAACGGATAGGTGGAATGTTTTGATTTGTTCTGCATTCCGGCCATCAATTGTGTGTCTTTTGCTTCCCTTCCTTGCCCCAACTGCGCCGAGTATGCCCAGGCACGGGTCCCAGGCTCACTGTGCCACCAGATTCAAGCTATCCTGGCTGATGAGGGGTAAAACAGCGAAACCGGTCCTAGGATGCTTGTTTCCGGTCTGGACTGTTCCCATGAAGCACAGGTTCAAGACTGGTTTGCATATGGCCAGGTCTAAACTGGAGTGACATGGTGAGCAAAAGAATGATGGATTTAACCCAGATCTCGTGACTGGGGTGAATGTTTTGATTTGTTCTGCATTCCGTCCATCAATTGTGTGTCTTTTGCTTCCTCGCCCTAAGTGCGCTGGGTATGCCCAGACGTGGGTCCCGGGCTTACTATGCCACTGGTTCAAGCTATCCTGGCGGATGAGGGGTAAAACCCGAAACCGGTCCTAGGATGCTTGATTCCAGTCCAGGGAGGACCGGTTTGGCAGTTCAGGCTGGACTGTTCCCATGAGGTACAGGGTCAAGACTGCTTTGCATATGGCCAGGTCTAAACTGGGGGTGGCATGGTGAGCAAAAGAATGATCGATTTAACCCAGATCTCTTGACTGGGGTGAATGTTTTGATTTGTTCTGCATTCCGTCCATCAATTATGTGTCTTTTGGTTAGGAGAAGTGGCTTTGGCCCCTCCTGTAGGCTACTGCCTGTGAAAGAGCCCCTAGAAGCTTGAGCTTCAAGGGTATCCATTGATTTTGCCACGTTGGTGTCCTTCTTGATCTTCAGCACCTTGTCAACATGTGGCCCAAACTAGTGCTCTCCATTGAAGGGGAGGTTGAGAAGATGTTGCTGGACCTCAGGCTTAAACCGAGATACGGAGCCAGGTATGGCATCTGTGGAGTATGTGGGTGTTAACACGCCCGGAGGCTGCCTGTGGCATTTAGTGCACAATGGATATTAGCATTGGGAGGGTCTTGGCCTTAAACACTATAACCTCCTCCCTCTTCCTGAACTCCTCAGGGAGATGTTTAACCATCTCATGCATTTACTCCCACTGAGATTAGTCATAACAGAAGAGAAGCCCTGCGGGATTAGCTATTCGCCTGTGGATAACTGCCCTGATGGTAACCATTTTGTCTGTTGAGGCGAGCTTCTTGCTCTCTTTGTAAGGTGGTGAAGCATCACCTGTGACTTGACGGAGGCCCATTGGCAGGTTGTATGGACAACTAGAGAGTTGGGGATATGGCTTCTAATGTATACAGTGTCACTGTTAAGGGATTATATTTGTTCACCGTAGGTGTTAAGGATGAGTTCCTCAAATGTTTCAGGAGCAGACTTAAGCAGGCCCTTCTGTATGGGCAAGAACTGTACCATCCTCTCTGTGTTTCAATAAGGAAAAGCCTCTTACTAATGCAGATTGTGCATGTTCACCTCATGGAAGGTGGCTGACAGTTGGATGACCTCATGTTATGCTGTGATACATTTGGGAAGAGATGTCCCAACAGGGTAGTGATTCTGGAACGGATCACCTTGGGGATCAACATCATATTCATCCTAATGGCCATTGATAGGTCCTGGCTTGAAGGGTGTATCATAGGGATCAGCAGGGTCAAATGGGATGAACGGGTCAGAAAAGGAGCGTTGGAATGCCTCAGGTGACTCTGGCAGAGGTGTTGTGTGTAAGCACTGCAACGGTGGTCGAGGAAATGGTGGTGGGGTAGAGGAAATGGTGGTGGGGTAGAGGAAAAGATGGTGGGAGAAGGTGGCACATAAGGGGAAGAGCTAGTGCCCATGTCTATGTGCATCTTTGGCATCAGACCACAGAATGCATCTAATGTAGATTTCTCTTCAAAGGCAAGTCTCCTCTTTCAAGGCAGAGTCTCTGCTGGAGTCAGCAGGGTAGTTCTGCCAACCTTTTCCCTGTGATGGGTTGAAGTAACAAGCGCTTCTACCTTGCATCAAGCTTTTCTTGGAGCCTTCGTAGAATCAGCTGCTCAGAATTGTAAGAACTGGTCGGTGATGGTGCTCTTGGTTTCGATGATGGCTTCTGAGTCGATGGGTGCCTGGAAACCAGTGTCAATAGTTTTTCAGTGATTTTGGACGACATGGGGCTCAAAGACAGAGAGAGGTTGATGCCGTGGGATTGATCCCTTCTCAAATCAGAGTCCTTCACCGGGTTCTGAACTGAATTTGAAGGCGACGGAGGCCCTGGAGATGATAATGTCTTTTGTGCAGGGCTCGATGCCCAACTCCCTCGGAAGCGGTGCTCCGACTAGGCATTAGGCCTCTTCTGAGGCTTGGAGTGAGTTTCAGAGATGATCATAGTTAGGGCCCTGGGCATGATTGGCATCTGGTCGTTGGGGTCAGTACAGACCCCTCCAGGTGAAAGCGCTAGAGGAGATGGCCTCTGGGTTGGGTAAAGGGTACGGAGTTGGAAATCCAGAAAGGTCAGTGACCTAACTTTTGTTGGCTACAAAGATGTCTTGTTTGGCAAAGATGTCATAATTGTCGTCGGCAGCAGTAGTAGCTCACAGGAAACGGGGGTAGAGGGGCAGGGGGTGACAGGGGGACAAAATACAAAAAAATACCACTTACCTCCTCACAGCCACACTCTCTTCACCATAGTGTCTCCGCTTCTCCGGCGAGTCCTGGTAGCAGGAAAAATCCCCATAGCCAATCACAATGCCTCGTTGTGATTGGTCTGAGCACCGTGGTTCGGCGCTCAGACCGAGGCAGGGAGGTTGTTCATGTTCCCCACCAGGCTGTGCATTACAGCCTGGTGAGGAACATGCACAGTGCGCATGACTGTTTAGCCAGCCCAAGACGGCCAGCCAAACAGTCATGCACATATGGAGTGTGCAAACCACTCCTCCCTCTGTGCCACCAGCCCCGCCCCCAACCTACAAAAAATAAAATGATAATAACTATGTTGTTAACGGGGCATGGCCGAGAGCATGGCCGGCTAGTCACATCTGCCGGAGCTCTGGCAGCCCACAAGTAACCCTGAGGAAAATCCTGACCAGGATCACTCTTGAACAAGGTGGGGGGCCAATGACTATGCGTCGGAAGACTGACGCCCACCAGGCAAGTGAAAATCTCGTTGGGGAGGCTGTGTCGACCACCGAAGCAGCCGCTTTACGCCCTCTTGACAAAGGAAAGAAGAGAACCCTGTGCAGCGATGTCTGAGGGGGGAGGAGACGGGAACCAGTGCGGCCCTGGCGGGCAGCAGTGCAAGAGCTGTGACTGCGTACTCTGGCTGAGTGCAGCCGGAGGAGGTCCTTGGCACAAGCCCGGCCCAATGTCCAGCTGTGAGAGGCTGCGCTCAGCAACAGATTGTCTCTCTCCTTCTACTCCTCTGTATGTGACCAGAGAGGGGCGGATGCGGCCTACGGCACCCTGGGAGGACCGGAGGTGCAGGCTGTGGAAGATAGAGACTGTGCTGAAGACGCCGGTTCAGTGCCCCAGAGGGTGAGTGCAGATATTAAACAGGGGAATCTGTAAACAGACACTGATCCACATCTCTTCCACTACGAAGGGGGGAGTGAAAACACAGTCAAATCCTATGCCGGAAAATGACTACTAGGACATACCTCCTACCTCCCCCCCTTCCCTCTAGATAGGCCCCCTGCCATCTGGAAGATAATCGCCCCTGCCCAAAAACGCAAACAAGAGACTTTGTATGACACCGGGTGCAACGGAAGCCGAATGTCCGGCTGCCATTTTGATGGTTTAATGAGGGGCGATTATAATGGGATCCAGGAGTCAGGAAGAGGCATTTGAGAAGCTTGTTCTGCCCCACTGATTGGATAACTAAAACAGTAAATTGAGGCTAGTAGAATGCTTTAGAAACCCAGCGGAACCATTTCTCAGTGACCGCTCCCTGGCGGATTACATGCTCAAGCGATCGCGCTCCAGTACCTTGTCCTGGTGTCCCCAAATCCAGTACTATAAGAGAACTGGGAAACGATGGATAGGCATTGACCAGAGGAGGTTGGAGGCAGTAACTCATCAATTACAACTACTGACGGGTGGCACAATGACTAAAGATAAAGAACCCAAAACCTCTAAACAAGGTAAAATGGATACATATATGAAAGTAATGCCTTCAACATCCAAGATAAAGGCGGAATCCCAAGGACTGCCAAATAAGGCCACCCTCCTGCAGGCGATTCAGGCTTCCAGAGAGGCCATTGAAGGAAAAATGGAGGAAATACGCTAGGAAGTGACCCTATTGCGTCAAAATATGCGCAATGTTTCTGACAGGGTGACCCAGGCTGAGACACGTATTTCAGAAATAGAAAACACGTCGCATGGATTAAAGACAGACGTAGCGAACCTGAAAGCGGCCATGAAAGAGATGACATAGAGGGTGGATGATGCAGAAAACAGGGCAAGGAGGAAAGGAGAAGAAATCGAAGTTTTATAGGATTTGAGGGATCGGAGAGTAGAGACCCAGAGAATTTCTTGCTGACCTGGCTTAAAGACTCGCTGCCAGATTCTCGCTCTGCTTCGTAATTGAACAGGCCCTCAGAATGCCGGCTGTGAGACCATCACAAGGAGCCTGCCCACCGCCACTGACATAGTGCGATTTCTAAATTTCCAAGACAGAGACCTGATCCTGAGAGAGACTCGGTGGATGGGAGAAGTCAAATATGAAAACAGAAAAGTAATGATCTTCCTGGATTAGTCGCATGATGTGCAGAAAATGAGACACACATTTGACTCTATGAAGATGAAGCTACGAGCTATGCAATATAATTAACTTTTTCTGGCTAAGTTATAGGTTTTTTTTCAAGGCAAGTCTTATTTCTTCCAAACACTGGAGGAAGCGTGGGCCTGGATTGAGGAGCGCCCCCCCCCCCCCCCCTTCAGGTCAGAGATGAACAGCGTGGGATCAACAGAGACTCCAAATAGGTCAGACCCTTCCAGTCAAAGAGGACGAAGGAGAAGACAACTGATCAGGCAGCGCAAAATACGTGAAGGGGCATCTTGTAAAGGGACCCCACGAATAGAGGTAAAGATGCAAATTTCGGACTCAGACAGAGATTCGACCCAATCTAAAACAAGCAGAAGGAGTCCTGGACATCAATATAACCCTCGCAGTGAAACATCGGATAAAAACTACCTGACAGATAGAGACAGTGACCACCCACTTCTACGGGAAATCACCTGTTTGGAGAGGCCAGATGTCGCAACCGAAAGCACAGAGACGCTCAAACAGCGATCAGAGGAAGCAGGCGGCGAAGGCTGAAATAAGGGGCATAGCCAAGAGAAGAGATCCACTAAGTGGCTGCCGAGGCCTCCCCCCCCATCACAGACATCGCTACGCCAAAATCCTTGGGCGAAACAAACTATATGCAGTTTAATATCCTTTTCTATATTTTCTTGTGATACTTTAGTAGTTGTGGTTGAGGGTGGGGGAACAGACCTCTCTAACTTTACCTGTGCCACGTTATGTTGACAGTTCGGAAGAGTACGGGAAGTAGGGAGAGTGGGGTGGGGGGCGTAGGTTTTGGGGACTAGTAAGTGGGAACAATTTGCCTATTAAGGTTTGTGTTTCTTCTTTTTCTTTTTCCAGTCCGCAGCGGGAGCTCAGAGATATGCTCATAGAAATCGGGGATGAGACAGAGACAGATGCCCACCGACAAGGGACAGAGGAAGATTCTCATGTAAGATAGGTGAGGGACGATACACAGCATTGACATGGAATGTCAATGGACTGGGGAATAAGATTAAGAGAGGGTTGGTAGCAAATTATCTTAAGAGACTTAAACCTGATATAGTCTTTGTTAGACCTGTCTGGTTTTTTTGCGTAGTCCCTCCAAATTATTATTTATTTTGTCCCCTTTTTGCCTCTCATACCTTTATTAATTTTTGTGTCCACTAGCTTTTTCTAGGTGTTGGTCAAGGGGATAGGTGTTCTTTCCCCCCCTCATAGTTTTTCACTTCAGGCCTAGAGGCCTGTTCTGACAGGAAAAGTTGGAACCACAAAATGGTGGCTCCCAACTGCCCTAACTGCCAAACCCAGAACTTGCCCATAGACAAGTATAGGGCGTTCCAGAACCTTCTGGTCCCTTCTGGACTCCTGAGGGTCAGCCTATAAAAGGCGGAATGCTGGACAGCCATTTTGTCTAACCAGAGGGAGTCAGCTGGAGGACAGGCTGTAGCAAAAGGAGGGGGGTAGGATAGTCAGAGGGTTGCCTTACTGATTCACCACCCTTCCTCCCTTGGGTTATTTGTCCTGTCCCTGCTGTTTTGGATGACTAGAGACCCTGGGCGCCTGACCAACCCCTAGCTTAGAAATACCGGGGTGTAAAAAGGAGAAGGAGACTGCAGCGCTGCGGAGCGCAGTCCTCTGCCCAGTGGGAGAGACTTTTGAAAGGGTGCTCTTCATCCCCAACCCCTGCCCAGCACCGAGGGGTAATAAGTCTCTGAAAAGGATAGAGATTTAGTTCTATTCCCCCTCGTCCTGGATGTACAGCAGGCTATTGGCCAAGTGACTCTGTGGGTCCTTACCCGTCACGCAGTCGTCAGAACTCCACTTCCACTCAAGAATCAGAGAAAGGACAGGGGTGCCGGGTTCTAGGAGGCAGCGCTGTTTTCACCGTGTGCAGGACCCCGGGGGCACCGGCCGCGTTGTTGTGGTGGTGCCACTGACCTAGAGTGCGAGGGCTGGCTGAGGGAAGTTGAGCGCTATCGCGCATGCCCCAGGCGGTCCCACTACTCGTTGTTAGGAGGGGCCTTGGAGGGAGCAGGCCCGAGGAGAAGCCACTGATAGCGGTAGTGTGGCTGGAGCAGACTCCGGACTAGGAACACTGATCACCCGCGCATGCGCGGAGACACTACTGCAGGAGACGCGACGTGAAGCGCCTGAGGAGAACTCTTCGAGGGAGTGGGCGGGAAGCGAGCCCCATCGCTTCTCCACTCGGGAAGCCTTTTCCTCTGCCAAGGCTCCAACGAGGAGGAGCGGAGCTGAGCAGGGGAGGAGGGGCGAAGGTCTTCAATGAGCGCTGCTGCAGGCCGGTGATTCCCACGCTGGCTGGATATAACTGCAGGCCTGTGAGAAAGGGCCCAACCAAAGAGAAGTAAGGAGGTGGTGAAGGGGGTCGTTGGAGGCCTTAGATACCTCCAGGGGGATCCAAACTTACAGTTGGCTAAGCCAGGATTGGGTTGGCACTGGGGAGTGCTAATCAGCTTTTTACAAGGGATCCTTAAGACAAGTTCCATAAAGCTGGTTGTTTTCCCCTTTGATGACTAAAACGACTTGTCAATTCTTCCCTTCTTACTTTTGTCAGCTCTGAGGAGGAGCGTATTCAGAAACCACTAAAGTGCGAAAGGCTCACCAATTCTTCTGGTTCTGTGGTGAAGAGGGTAAAGGAGTCAACTGTCCCTAGTGAAGAATAGAAACTTCTTCCTTTGGGGCTACTGTACTGTGATGTGCTCTTTTGAAGCCAAATAGAGTGGTTAAGTTGATAATTTTTGAGGAAGTTACAGATCCTATGTCTGAATGTAAAAGTATAGTGAATTTGAAAACTGATTAATGTAAAGAATGGGCAACTGTTAAAGTGACTATGTTTCATGACAGACTGTAATGTGTTGAATTGAAATTTCAAAGGACAAAAGAGCAGAGAAATATTTTTATAAAGCAGCTCATATTTTTCCATACTTTGGTGTAGTGTCATTTTTGTGTGTTATTGCGTGGATTTACTGCTGGGTGGTTTGCAACCTTCACACTTGTGCCTCTAGAATTGCATGTCTTACCCTAGGCCAGGCTACCCTAGGTGACCTGACATCCCAGGTTCCAACAGTCTTCCTGCAGGAGACGCACCTTATGGGCACACACTGCGCCTTCCGGGGCAGAGTAATGTACACTACATTAGCGCATGCAGGCTTTTCTTCGGGTGCTAGAGGGGTGGCATTATTGATAAAAAAAACAGCTCCATTCCACATCTCACAGACCTGGAATGACCCCAATGGGACATACGTAGCAATCCAGGGAATATGGGGACGATGGGAACTGACGCTAATAAGTGTCTACGCTCCACTTAGGCTCCAAAGGCAGAAGTCAGATGCTGTGGCCAAAATACTTCCGGAATCCGGCCCTGCCACACACATAATAGGGGGGGACTTTAACGACGTGAGTGACCCTAGACTAGACAGCACACGTAGGATAACAGGGACCCGTGACCCCACTCAGTTGGCAGAATTTGCAAACCTAATGGGCCTAACAGACCTTTGGCGTCGCCAACATTCACTCGCTCATGGCTACTCGTATTTCTCCGGGCGCACAGTGTGTTTTCAAGACTTGATTATTTATTTGCGCCGGCAGCAGACATTAAAAATATACAAAAGGTGGAATATCTCGCAAGGGGAAATTCTGACCATTCACCCCTGTGGCTAGAGGTGGAGGGTAGGAGACATGGACAATGCTCAGATTGGTGCCTCAAAACCTGGGATTTGAAGGATACAACGCTTAAAGAAGCAATCAAGGAGGAAACTGAGCTCTACTCCGAGAACGAGGGCACGGTTCCCTCAGCGGTGACCTTATGGGAGGCTTATAAGGCAGTAATCCGAGGCAAAATACAAGACGTCATAGTGTGGAAAAGGCGGGAGAGACTCCAACAAATAGAAACACTAGAGAGGAAATTGATAATCTAGAGAAAGAGATAGACCCGGATATGGAAGTGATCCAGCTACGCCAAATAGCGTTTACCAGGAGGGAACTCCAAGTGTTGATGGAAGGGGAAGTCCAGACTCAAATACAAGCCATGCACCACCGGCTCTAGGAGTCAGGAGACAGGGCAGGGAAGTTACTGGCCTGGCTGGGCAGGAAGGAGAAGGAGGCTAGATGGGTGAACTTGATACAAGAGAATGGGAAGATCATACCACACCCTATAGAATAGCGGATGCATTCACCCTTTATTATGCAAGCCTGTATGATGCCAGCCCATGACTACCGATTGGCAAATAGCTGCCTACTTAGGCCAAATAGTTATCCCATCCATGACCCAAGAAGACAGAAAAGCCTTAGATGAAGATATTACTCTAGAAGAAGTCCAAGACGCTATTTCTAGACAGAAATCAGGGAAGATCCCTGGTCCCAATGGCCTACCGGCGGAATTTGTTTAACAAAATGCTAGTAGACTAGGCCCACACCTTTTAAATCTGTATAAATCAGTCAGCAGTGATGGAGAACTCCCTTTTGACCTCCGCAGTGCCACCATAGTGGCAATACATAAGCAAGAGAAACCACCCGAGAAATGCGGTTCCTATTGACCAATTTCATGGTTAAACGTCGAAACTAAGATACTGGCCTCTATCTTAGCGAAACGCTTATTTATGGTAATTATGTCTCTCATTCACCATGACCAGTCGGGATTTAGGCCTAAGCGAGCCACGCGCTTTAATCTGTCGCCTGGCCAATTGGCTAGACACAGTATTTGTACATATAGCGCTAGAATCGACACCTGAAGGGGTATCTGCGTTTCAGCAGGACTGTAAAAGGATAGCAGTGCATTCAACAGGATCAACAACAACAGAAAAGAAAAGTTGTAAGCATTTTCCTGAACTGCAAGAGTTTGGAGCATTGTCTTAAGTGGAGCGGGAGTTCATTCCATAGGAATGGGCCGCGATAAGAAAGCTCTTCGGCTCTTCCACCTCGTCTGGCCCTTTTTATTCGTGGTACCACCAGAAGGTGTTTGGCACCTGAACGTAGGGATCTGGGGGGAATGTAAGGCAGGAATTTTTCAGCGAGATAGGAGGGACCCAGATTGACCAGCGCCTTGTGAATGATACAACAGGTTTTAAATGTAATCCGTTGGCGGATAGGGAGCCAATGCAATTCCGTAAGAAGGGGTAGTGAAGGGGTCCGAGGTGGAGCATTGAGAACCAGCCGAGTCGCCGTGTTCTGCACCACTTGCAGTCTGCTGAACAGGGCATCGTATGCAGAGATCAGTAGACAGATACAGTAGTCCAGGCGGCTCAAGACCATCGCCTGTACTACGGTTTTCCGAGCAGAGTCAAGGAGAAGGGGGAAGACTCGGCGCAGCATGCTAATAACATGGAAGCAGGATCCTGCTGTTTGAATAACATGTTCTTTCAGACTGAGATCATGGTCAAGGCGAATCCCCAGGTTGTTAACTAAGTTTAGGGGAAGGGAGAGGGCCAAGATCTATTGGCCACCAATCCGGTGTCCATAGGAGGGGAGCTTCTCCCAAAAGCATGATTTCAGTATATCCTACATTGCATTGGAGGAAGTTATTCCGCATCCAGTGCGATATGGCCCTCATCCCATTTGAGAATGCCAGTTGTACAGAGGGTGAAAATTTATTGAATGGAAAGAGGAGCGGAGTATCATTGGCGTATGATATGGGAATAAACCCATAGGTCCTCATAAGGTTGGCCAAGGGAGCAACATAGATGTTAAAGAGAGTAAGGCTCAAACATGAGCCCTGAGGTACTTCCTTGGTCATACCCACCGGCGCAGACTGATACAGGCCCAGGTTAACAGTCTGGAAGCGATCTGACAAGAAACTTTTCATCCATGACAGAGCTGCACCTCTCAACCCAACTTCCTCCAATCTTCTGAGAAAGACACTATGGGAAACTGTGTCGAACGCCGGGGATAGGTCCAACAGCACCAGAATCGTCGAATGGCCCTTATCTAGGGTCATTCTGATGTTATCCGTTACTGTAAGTAACGCAGGTTCGGTGCTGTATTTGGGCCTAAAGCCCGACTGGGAGTGACCTAAACATTCAGACAGTTCGACATAGTTGGACAAGTGAGTGTTCGAATGTTTCTCCATTATCTTGCTCCAGAATGGAAGAAGAGATGGGACGAAGGTTAGAGATCTGTCCACGGAATATTAGATTTCTTGCGGATGGGTCTGACCTAGGCAACCTTCCATTCCCGTGGGACTTATCCCTCTGACAGAGAGAGATTGATAATAGACTGCACCACGGGGGACAGCTGATTCTCCAAAGATGGAATAAATTTAGCTGGAACGAGATCCGTAGGAGATCCGGATTTTATTCTGTGGATCAGGGTTTCAACCTCTGCTAAGGTGATGGAAGGAAAGCACTCTAACTTTTGCTGATTTGTCACTTCCAAATGGTCCAAAGCCATAGGAATCAGTGATGGATCATCAACTGCTGTTATTTTCTCGTATAGGAGTTCAATCTTCTGGGCAAAGTGTGAGGCAATGTTATCGCGCAAGTTTTGGGAAGGAATCTCCAAGCTTTCACATGCTTTTGGATTAGTGAAAGAATGGAGAATTTGATACAATATTTTTGAGGAGTTGCCTGCCTGAGTCAGCCGAGACAAAAGGTGCATTTTGCGCGCTACCTTTATATGTTTGTGGTAGCCGATTAGGGAAGCACAGTACTTTTCCCTATCTGCCTCATTATGTGATGAGCGCCATGCTCTAATTTCCTACATAATTGCTTATGACTTCGCAAGAGGGGTGTAAACCAGGCAGCTTGCGGGCGATTAGGGTGGCTCAGAAAGGATTTGAGCGGCGCAATATGGTCAATGGCTGTAATGACCGCTGAATTACATTTTGACAGTGCTTCCTCAGTATGGTCTGATACAAGCAAGTGCGGCTTCGGAAATCTACTTTGAAAGTTTTCTGCTGACACTTTCTGCCACTGTCTACGCAGATACGGTACAGCTTGATTGGGAGTTTTAGGCTTAAGGTACTGGATGTCAAATTTGATGACTGAGTGATCTGACCAAGTGAGTTGTTGAGGAGGTTTGCACTTTATCTTAGAAGAATTAGAGAAAAGAATATCCAAAGTGTGGCCCGCTATGTGAGTCGGCCCCTCATTAAGCTGACACAAACCTAGGAGGGATAGGTCCGCCAGAAAAGTCTGGACGTCAGGATTAGAGTGGCATTCGCAATGTACATTGAAGTCTCCTAATAATAGGAAATTACTTCCCCCTTTTATATGAGGAGCGAGACATTCCACCAGTTGTAAGGAGAAGTCCAAAAGAGGTCCTGGAGGACAATAGACTAGCGCCCCTTTCCAGCTATCCTGCTGGGGTTGATCGATTCTAAAAATCAGCATCTCTACAATCGCATCGCTGCGTTGATCTACGACAGATGTTTATGCCGTCTTTGTATACAATAGCTAAGCCTCCGCCAGTTTTTATAGGCCTATCTAATCTAATCATTTTATATCCCTCTGGTATGCCTAGAGTTATGGCAGGGACCGAGTGGGCCTTTGGGCGGAGGACACAAGGTCCCAGACTTCGATCGAATGTTTTGGCAGGGAGCTGATGTTACACAGCATATTTTTCCGTACTTTGTGAGAGGTCTTTGGGTGGGGGTCACTTGAGCAGCTAGCTCGATCGAAGGTTGTTTGAAAATGACAGCCGAGACAAGAGAAAGGCCCCATAGGGCATGGCCAGGACTTTATCTTACAGTTATGAGGCAGTTTGGTCTGTAAATTCAGCAGCTCTCGTCTGGTATATGATAATTGTGTACAATGGCTGTTTTCTGTAAGAGAACCAGGGTCCCTGGCTCCTGGCGACGTTCTGGCGCAGACGGGCTTGCCTTTGGTGCGCCGCCGGCACGCCAGCTGCGCGTCCTTCGCATGCGTGAATAAATATGGTGGTGGCGGGAAGACTAGACTGCTCACCACCGGAAGTAGGGATTCCTAACCCGGCTCAGTCGCCAGAACTGTCTGCATTATCACCTTGCCCTCCGCACAAACAGCGGCAGATCGGGGTATGATCAGGTGCAACACAAGGTATGTTAACAGGCGGTGACAAAAGAATTAAGAGCCCCCCAATAAGTGCAAATACAGTAAAGTAAATGTGGCAGTAGCAGCAGTGTGATTATGAATTTAAAAACAGGTTAAAACAGTTAAGCCAGTATCTGCAGTATGCCCGCAGGACTTACTGAGTCCACCGCGCGTCCTTCAAAGCGTGATTAAATATGGTGTTGGCGGGAAGACTAGACCGCTCACCGCGCGTCCTTCAAAGCGTGATTAAATATGGTGTTGGCGGGAAGACTAGACCGCTCACCACCGGAAGTAGGGATTCCTAACCCGGCTCAGTCGCCGGAACTGTCTGCACGATCACCTTGCCCTCCGCACAAACAGCACACAGCTGCGGTGGACCGGGGCATGATCAGGTGCAACACAAAGTATGTTAACAGGCGGTGACAAAAGAATTAAGAGCCCCCCCAGTGCAAATACGCTAAAGTAAATGAGGCAGTAGCAGCAGTGTGATCACGAATTAAAAACAGGTTACAACAGTGAAGCCAGTATCTGCAGTATGCCCACAGGGCCACCCCATTGGCTTCTCTCCCTGGATGGGAAAAGGCCTTTAACTCAGTTTAACAATTTCATAGCATGGGTTGAACAACTTTACTGTGGTCCGATGGGCAGGGTTGCCCTCTGTCCCCATTATTTTTTGCCTTGGTGGTAGAACCACTGCCATGTGTTAGGAGAGCCCACGCAGAGATAAGTGGTTTCAGTGACAAGGATGGCTGTCATAGAATTGAACAGATATCTCTGTATGCAGATGACATCCTGCTTTACATTACTAACCCGAATGAGACCTTCCCATTAATGCTACCCCTGTTCAAAGAATATGGTGCACATTCTGGACATAGTATTAAGTGGGACAAATCAAGCCTATACCCGACTGGAGGAAACCTGGATACATGTATACGACCGGAATATTTACACATTGCCAAAGAGGGATTTAAATACCTAGGACTCTTTATTCACACCAATGATAAGAAGTGCATACAGAATAATATTAAGCGGATAAAAATGGAATTCCGTAATGTGAGATGGGGAGGCCTGCCTATAACACTACTTGGCAGAGTGGCCATGTATAAAATGATTACCCTCCCCAGACTCCTCTACATCTTGCAGAACACATACCATAAAATCCAGGCTGCAATTTTCACTACAATCAATGAGGAACTCTCCACACTTTTGTGAAACGGAGGTCATCAGAGAGTAGCACTTCAGACACTGCAACGCAGTCAATACAACGGAGGAATTGCATTGCCAGATATGAACAATAGTTACTTACCTGTAAACAGGTGGTTCTCCAGTATTGGTGTCTTTAATAGATTCACATGCCTGAATCATTCCCCGTCGTCGGAGTAGGAGTCCCACGGTATATAAAAAAGCAATAATATGCCATAAAATATATAGCAAATATCAGAAATACCAACCAGGAAGTAAGTAGCACCAGCTACAGTAGAAAAAAAAAACTTCCACACTTGTGACTATCTTAGTCATTATGTGTTAGTCCAAACTGCAGCCAATCAGGCGACAGCACCCACCAGAATGTTCTCCCCAGAGGCTCAGGCTCTCAGATTTTCTCGCACAGGAGTGAAACCCCAGAATGTCCGAGTGAGTCTCTGGGGGGAGGTGGGCGGGTTTGCATGTGAATCTATGAAAGACACCAATACTGGAGAACCACCTGTTTACAGGTAAGTAACTATTGTTCTTCTCCAGTATTAGGGGTGTCTTTCATAGATTCACATGCCTGAATCAGAATAGTAAGCAATACTCCCAGCATAATGCTCGTAGACGTCAGAGTGGCATATATATATATATACATATACAGTATACATGTAAAACAAAAATCATCAACATCTGACAAAACGTCTAAAGAGCATAAAAGAGGAGGTGGAAACAGAGGCTCACCTTATTTGAAAAGATTACGCAGCACTGCTCTTCCAACCGAAGCATCTGCATCGTCTGCTGAATCTAGACAGTAATGTCTAGTAAAGGTGTGCCTGCTAGACCACGTAGCAGCTCTGCAGATCTGTCGAAGCGGCACACCAGCAAAAAGGGCAGTGGAAGAGCTAACCGCCCTTGTAGAATGTGCTCTTGGCAAGGCCTGTAAGGGCCTACTGGCCTGTTGATGAGAAAGTCCAATTGTAGAGGAGACCCATCTAGCAATGGTCTGTTTTGAAACTGCACAGCCCTGGCGCTGCCGTCCATAAGCCACAAACAGCTGGTCTGTCTTGCGGATGGTAGATGTTCTTGATAGGTAAAATTTGAGGCATCTCCTAATATCCAGCGAATGCAGTGCTCGTTCAGCCGGAGACTGCGGGGCTGGAAAGAATGTCTTGAGGACAACCGGCTCATTTAAATGAAAATCCAAAGGCACCTTTGGCATGTACGTTGGACTAGTACGTAGTACTACAGAGTCAGTGGTAAATTGGATGAGAATGCCTGGATATCGCTAACCCTTCTAGCAGATGTTAAAGCCAGTAACAGCGACACTTTCCATGTTACAAATTTCAGGTCAACCTTATGGATCGGCTCGAAAGGGTGACGCATGAGCTGAGTTAGTACGACATTAAGATGCCATTAAGATGCCATGTAGGAGGAGGTTTCCGCACAGGCGGAAACATACGAAACAATCCTTTGAAAAATTGTTGTATAATCCGTACAGAATACAAAGAATTTGATCCATCTTGACGATATCTGGAAATGGCAGCCAGGAAGACCTTAAGAGTAGAATGTGCCAAACCCAATCTGGCCAAGTGCAAAAAGAAGGGTAGAATTTGCTCTGGCTTGGCATGAATGGGATGAAGACCATTAGACTGGCACCATGCACAGAAACGCTTCCACTTTAGTCTGTAGGTTTTAATCGTAGATGGAGCTCTGGCCTTCGCCAGCACCTCCTGGCAATCCTGCGGAATGTTTAAGTGTGCAAATTCCATGTGCTGAGGAGCCAAGCCGACAATTTCAGCGAGTTCGGGTCCGGATGATACACCTTGCCCTTGTGGGTAGAGAGAAGATTCGGAATGCGAGGAAGTTGGATCGGGTTGCATTCCGAGAGGAGGAGCAGCTCGTTGAACCAATATTGCCTGGGCCATCGTGGAGCAATCAGGATCAACCGGCATGGTTGCTTCTTCATCTTCTTGATGACTTTCGGGATCAGTGGTATCGGTGGAAAAGCGTAAGCGAATATTTGATACCAACTCATCGAAAGGGCATCCCCGCATGAGTCCTTGTGGGGAACCCAGCTTGCAAAGTATGGGCATTTCCGGTTCTGATGCGTCGCAAACAAGTCCAGATCCGGATGCCCCCATGTCTGAAAGATGCGGTCTAGAGATGGTTGATGTAGTTCCCACTCGTGGGTGCAACCTGAGGATCTGCTGAGAGAGTCCGCTAACACATTCGCGATTCCCGGGACATGGACAGCTGACAGATGGATATTGTGAGTCAGGGCCCAACTCCAAATCTCTTGTGCCTGGTGCGACAGCCGGGCTGATCTCGTGCCCCCCTGCTTGTTTAGATAATGCATGCAGGTGGTGTTGTCTGTCCGGATCAAGACCGTGGCACCTTCTAGGGTCGCCTGAAAGGACTTCAGGGCTAGAAAGATGGCGTGCAATTCGAGCCTGTTTATGTGCCATTTCATTTGGATTTTGTCCCATTTGCCGCTGACCGTCATGCCCTGGAGGTGTGCACCCCATCCTGTCATTGACGCGTCTGTCGTCACTATGAACCTGGGCACTTCCGTGAGGAAAGAACATCCCACTTGTATGTTGCAACCTTGGCCCCACCATTGAATCGCTTCTCGCATTCGTGGTGTTATGTTTATGATGTCCTCGAAGGACCCTGACACCTGAATCCACTGGCGACTGAGCTCCTCCTGAAGGGGCCTCATCCGAAGACGACAGTTGGGGGTGAGAAGAATACAGGAAGAAATCATCCCTATGAAGGACTTGAACATGCGAACTGAAACGCAGCTTTTTAACAACAGTGCAGCAGCCAGCCGTTGTATCTTTTCCTGTCTCTCCTTTGAGATAAATACTTGGGCGAGCTTGGTGTCTAGTGTCGCTCCCAAGAAAGTCTTCCTCCTTGCTGGTGTTAGGCGTGATTTCTGGAAGTTCACTGTGAAACCCAGGTTTTGCATCAGTGACAGAGTCTTTTGAATGTGAGTTTTTGCCATGTTGAAGGAACTGGCCTTGATAAGGCAATCGTCTAGATATGGATATATCTGTATTGACTGCAATCGAAGGTGGGCTGCCACCGGTGCCAGCATCTTTGTGAACACTCTGGGGGCTGAGCGCAGTCCAAAGGGAAGAACCTTGAACTGGAAGTCCCTGCCAGCCACTCTGAACCTTAGAAACTTCCGGTGCCAGGGAAAAATTGGAACATGGAAGTATGCATCCTGAAGGTCGAGTGTTGCCATAAACTCTCCCGCCGAAAGAAAATGGAGGATCTCTTGCAGTGTTAGCATCCTGAATGACAGTTTTTTGAGAAATTTGTTGAGGGCACGCAGGTCGAGGATGGGTCGCCATTCCCCCGACTTCTTGCGAATAAGGAAAAATCTTGAGTAAAAACCTTTCCCTTTTTGATGATTAGGAACCCTCTCTATTGCTCCTTTTCGAATCATAATATTGATCTGGGCAAACAGCTCCTTGAGATGTGTTGGAGGAGGTCCTCTTGGGGGAAAATTTGGAGGAGTTTTTACGAATTCCAAAATGTGACCTCTGGCTACCACATCTAAAACCCATTTGTCCGTGGTAATCTTGGACCAATTCAAGTAATTTTGGGATATTTTCCCTCCAATTTGGTTTGGGTTGGGGCAAAGTGGCGGCAGGATGCGTCTCTCACTTTTTATTGTCTCTTCCACGATAGTTGGATTTTCCTCTAGACTGAGAAAAATTTCCCCTTCTTTGTCCGTAAGTCGGTTGACGATACGGCTGGTATCTTTGGTTTCCCTGGGCGGAAGTATAGGAGCGCTGTTGGTTATAGTTTCCTCTATTAGAGAAATTCCCTCTTCCTCTTGCTCCACGAAAGGAAGACTTCCTGTATTGTAGTGTGCCCAGCGAATGTGCCGTCTCCGTATCCTTCTTGATGGCTTCCAGCGCATCGTCTACATGCTTTCCAAATAAATGCTCTCCATCATAAGCCATATCTATAATCCTTGTTTGGACCTCCTGTCTAAAAGATGTTGCCCTCAACCATCCTGGTCTCCTGAGAACAGCTGCACCTGCTAGCTGACGAAAACCTGTGGCAGCAACGTCCACTGCAGCATCAATCATCTCAGATGAGACGCACTTTCCTTCTTGAAGGATCTTCTTTGCTTCCGCTCGATCTGGCTCAGGAAGTTTATCCACATACGGCAAGATGTCCGACCACATCTGCCTCTCGTATCTCCCTAATATGGCTAGAGAGTTTGCGACTTTAATAGTCGTAGCTGCAATTGTAGAAACTTTTTTCCCGATTGAATCTAGACGTCTCCCGTCTTTATCCGGCGGAACAGAGACCTGAGCTGATGGATTAGAAGATCTCTTTTGCGCTGCCTGTGCTACCACAGAGTCTGCTTTCGCTTGCCCAATGAGGCGCGCTGGAGATGAATTAGGCGCCCTATATTTTTTATCCACTCTCGGGAGCACTGCTGGTAAAGAATTAGGTTTGGACATGATCTTTAGTCCTTCCTTCCATATGAACTCTATGATTGGAATGGTCCAACTCGGTTTCTGTTGCGAAGACTTGAAGTCTTACAAGAAGCATTCATCTTGCTTCGACTCCATGGTTATCAAGAACTTCTTTGTTGCCCTATCCATGATCTTGTGGAATGAGGCAATGTCCACAGGAGGTGACTCAGATGTTGTAGGTTCTGCCGGAGAGGGTGTGTTTGCATAGTAATCCTCATACTCCGACGATTCCGACTTATTGTCCAATTCTCCTTCTTCCTGCTCCTCATTATCAGAGTACTCATCATCCCCTGTTTGAGGAGCTATGACTTCAGACGCAGGCAATGCTGTACGTCCTTCTTCCCGTGGCTCGGAACCAACTGGCTGTGTCTGCCTTGAAAGTGGCGTTGCTGTTTTAGGCCTTGGCGTAGATACCCGAGAGTCACCTGACTCTGAAGGTGGAAAACGCCTATAATAGTCGCGGAGCATTAACTGCAAATTGCGAAATAATTCCTCAGGCATTTGCATGTCGGAAGCAGGCCTGTTCTCTTGTGACAAAGGCTCTGTTTCTTGTATATCCTCTTCCGTATCACAGTCCTGAATTTTAATCCGGAGGTCAGACGGACTTCTGGCCACTCCAAAGTTCTCATCCTCGTAGGATCCCTCCTCATCAGAATCCAAAGGTTTCTCTGGCACTACCAGAGTAGAAGGAATTACCTCACTAGTAGCCCGTTTCTTTAACAGCGTAGCTGTAGTTGAAGGTGAGAGCAACGGTATTCCAGATGGCTGTGCTGACCAGACTTGTAAGGCAGTGCAGCTTGACAATGGCGGCGTCGACGGGTGCACCTCCGTCGCCGACGAAGATGTTTCTTGATGCTGAACCTTTTTCTTCGTCGACAGAACCATCGTCGACGGTTGATCTGTCTTCGTCGTCGATGACTGCTTGGATGATATCTTCGTTGACTAGGTCGGTTGGGCCTTTTTTGCCACCTTCGCCCTGGGAGATGAAACTTCAGTTTCAGCTTTCCGCTTACTGGAAATACGAGAAGAAGTAGAGGTAATGCTTCCTACCTCAGACAAAGGGTCGTCCTTGTCCTTGAGTCTGTTAAGCCACAAAAGTAGTCTTCCTTCTCTGTCCCTGATGGTCTTAGGGGGGAAGGTCCGGCAGATCTTGCACTCCTTTGCCTTATGGTCAGGATAAAGGCAATATAAACATTTTTTGTGGGGATCTACCTTGAATAACCTAAGTTTCCCACAAGAATCACAGGACCTGAACAGTGATTTAGAAGTAGACATTTGAAAAGTCTTGAAGAAACTACTAATCTTGAAGAAAAACTGAGCAGAGCTCAGGGAGACTCCCTTCACACGACGTGCGGTAGAAAATCTGAGAGCCTGAGCCTCTGGGGAGAACATTCTGGTGGGTGCTGTCGCCTGATTGGCTGCAGTTTGGACTAACACATAATGACTAAGATAGTCACGAGTGTGGAAGTTTTTTTTTTCTACTGTAGCTGGTGCTACTTACTTCCTGGTTTGGAATTTCTGATATTTGCTATATATTTTATGGCATATTATTGCTTTTTTATATACCGTGGGACTCCTACTCCGACGACGGGTAATGATTCAGGCATGTGAATCTATGAAAGACACCCCTAATACTGGAGAAACAGGCCTACTATAGAGTACCGCACCTCGTTATAATTAATGAGTGGTGCCACTTAGGGGGCGATCACCCAACGTATGCCCTAGAAAGACTACAGTTCCAGAAACGTACATACTTGCACTACATCCACAGAGGGCCAGGTTAAGGGGCTGCTACCCGCTACAAAAAAGGGTGACGGAGGCATGGAAGGGGGCAGAGAGTCAGATGGGATGGCACAACGAGGAAACAAGAGCAACGCCACTCTGGGAAGGGAAGAGACTGCCTGAAATGGCCAAACTTCGTGGCTTTCAGAAATGGGATATAGTGGGAATTACTAATGGGAGAGATGTCTTGCTGAAAGGTGACAATCCCTTTCTAAACAGTACCGTCTGAGTATCAGTTAGCACATACGCAGCAGTACAAGAACCTTCAATTGCAACATGCCTGGAGAGCATGGAAAACACCAATGATAAGACATCCCTGAGTATGCGCCGCTCGAGGGTACATTATTGCAAGAAGAAATCGCCTCTGAGGCAGGCTCATGGACGTATAGAACATTAATTAATAACATCCCGGATAAGTTTAAGCCTCTATGCTCCAAATGGGAAGACACCACAGGTCCATTGGAAGACATTGATTGGGAAGGGGCCCTGATGCACCCGAGAGAAGTGGCTATTAAGCTACAGCTTCAGTTAATTCAATATAAAATCCTCCACAGGGTCTATTATGATGGGGCCCGACTTCACACAATGGGAAGAGAGGAGTCACCCGACTGTCTCTGCTGTGGTACAGAAAGAGGTACATTTATACACATGTTATGGGACTGTCAGAATATTCAAAGATACTGGGCTCGGATAGTAAAACAGCTAAATGATATACTCGGAGTACAGGTTGCTAGGGAACCCAAGTATCTGTTACTTGGAATCCCCACTGACGTTGATATCCCTAGATATAAGCCGTTACTATATAATCTGGCATTGATAGTGACCAAACGAGATATTGCGAGGCACTGGGGGAAAGTGGACATCCCCACCCTAAAAAATTGGCGAGCCAGCCTGAACTTCTCTATATGGGCGCAGAAAAGACATAATAGGCGGCCAGAGGTTGCCCTTAAAAAAATCACTAAGATATGGGCTGAGGCACTATGGCTTAGAGATGGAAGGAATTGAATTTGATAATAACCTAAGTACAGGGACAGTTAAGAATGGGACTTTTAACCACACCTGCATGATAGTGAGAAAAGAGACGTGATTCCTGCATAGAGTGAGGGGGAATCAGCGTTATATGGCAGATTGTAATGTTATGTTTCTGTCTAGCTACACTGTATGATAATTGTTATATTTCTGAACAGAGTATATGCAGTGATTCTCCTAGGACTGTACTGACTGGTATATTCATTTCATATTGTTCTTTGTTTGTTGAGAATAAAATAAAAAGATGTTTAAAAAAACAATGTTATTATCATTTTATTTTTCCTGCTCTTCGAGCAGTGGGGTAACACTCCACTGCCTTAGCAGAGGAGCCGCCCATGGGTGGCAGACCACTGGTGTATCTTGCGGTGCACCATAAGCCTCAGCCTCTGTACCATAAATGCTTTTTGGGCTGGAAGCTGAGGCAACATTCGCCCAAGGAATTATCATGGTCTGGGGAGAGGCAGAGGTTACTTACCTCATAATAGTTTGACTACGGGTGTTCCTGTGGCAGTTCTGGAAGGCCGGTCTTTCCATCACTTTTCAGCATTGAAGGTTGGAGGGGTGGGGGAGACATATCCCCAGAAGGGGAAAATGGCACTGGCGTTCAGGGACTCGATTGCTGAGAGTTAGTCTCCAGAGGGTGCAGATGACAGGAAATGTTGATATACATTCAAACCTGATGGCAGAAAAAAACAATCTAACAGAGTTGGTATGCTCACTGTCCACTAAAAGAGGAATGACAGTGTATCCTGTGTCAGGAAAGACTTCTACGAAGAAAACCAGTTTGCTCACATCTGAACCCAACACTAGATGGCAGGAGTATTTAGACCAAGTGTATCTAAAGCCACACGTTAGAAACACAAACCCCACCAATAACACAGCCACCATCAATATAACTACCCCCAATATCAATTTTAGCACCATCATTAACAGCAATACCACCACCAACAATATCAATACCCATACCACAACCACCAGCAAGACTAAACCTATCAAGCACTAACAAAACCAGCAGGCTTAACTTTAACGTACTATGGCATGAAATATTTCAGTATACCTGTACAAGAGCTGTCACCTAAAATCCAGACCTACTCACTTTGACAATGTTGCTTTGTCAATGTTTATTTCATACAGCAGCCTTGGTCTCTTTGCTTGTACCAAAATATTAAGGCTCCCTTTATAAATAGACAGAAAACAATAGCATTATACACACATAACTATGTGCCCATAAATCTCAAACATACATTGCTATTACTATACAGACAGAGGATCCAATGTACTAAACCCATATCATAAACCAGTCTGTTTTTTTGTACAGTAACTGGTGTTTGCAACCTGAACTTCATTTTGCGATGCAATGTGAATGGTGTTCTAATTAGCCGTATCGCACATCGACATTCACAGAAAATGCAAAACCTCCAGCATCATAAATACGAAAGGAGACATTTTTTTACCTCCTGAAAATGCTTGCAAACAGAGGAATGGAGACATGCTCCGTTATTTTCGCATTTTTTGCATGCGATAGTTTTTTAAAACATCACGGGCAGAATTTAAAACAAGCATTGGCATAGCCAATAGGTCTCGCATTTGGGACCTTATAAGTGTTTAGCCATGCAATAGGTGATGTTGTAGCACTAAGGATATTGTGCTGGATAACTAAACACTTATAAGGTCCCAAAGACTATTGGCTATGCAAATGCTTGTTTTCCTATGTATTCTTCATCAATAAAAATGGCAAAAAAAAGACGAGGACCCCTGATTACTATGACGTTTTAACAAATTTGTCTTCAATTAGACTGCTAGCATTCAAGTCCAAAATATTCTTGGGCAGGGTATCAATGTGTGTACAATATCAGCAAAAAAACAGATGAGTGAGGCTAACTGGGAAAGATAACGATTAAGCAGCTGAGGTCAAAGGAATTCCACAAGTCACATAACAGAAATAGGCCATGGGTGTGGTGGCCAACTAGAAATTAAGGGAACAACGAGGACCGCGTGGTGAGGACCATTGATGCAGTGAACAATATGCTATAATGGCGAAAACAGAGTGAAACCAACGAAAAACTGATGCCCTATCAGTTAAACCTGTGGCATAAATGTTATGAGGCGCATTTGAGACAGATCTGAGAGCAAAGAAATGTCAATATGTATTGCAGCGCTCTAACAAAGTATAAAGAATGATAGAAAGCAGTATTTGGTAACAGAAAGAGGAGGGGGAGGAGAAACACGAGAGACGGCCTGCGGCCATCAAAGTGAAAGTACGGCCGGCGGAGGGCATTGCTGTGGGTCGGGGGGAGGAGAAATGCGACACAGCGGGCAGGGGAGGGGGTGGAGCGGGGAGAGCGGCATGAGGGTGTGAAGCAGCAGGGGCCTTTGAAGTGAAGCTAAGCTTCACTTCAAAGGTGTGGGAGGAGTGCTGCTGGTGATGGACTGGCGATTTGATGATGTGCACGCGCATTTTAAGTCAATGCGCTTGCGCGTTGACCTAAAAGCGCACGGGCACAGCATCAAATCGCCAGTGGAATCGCCAGTTAGGTAAACTCTCGATAAGCCCCTATATATCTCGCTCCCGCTCAATGCGCATGCGCATTAAGATAGGTCGCTCGACCTAAAAAAGGGTCACACAAGGATAGATATAAGAGGAAACATTTTGAACCACCGCATGCTCTTCCATAGATAGCCGGACACGATCGACTACGTGAAAGATGTCTTACGTGGACTGGTTACATGGGGAAGTCAGAGAAGCCACCCATAAAGGGTTGCAAGCGCAGTCAGAAAATACTGATACAGGCTAGTGCATCTCACAAATAGCAGGGGAATGCCCCTTTCACACCCCACTTTTTTATGAGCTGGAATGGGTCACCAATTAGATTTTTTAAGACAGAAAGACTTCTCAGTTTCAAAATGGCTTACTACACTGCACCAATGGTTTTGTGGTTGCAAAGCCTGAAGGTTGGTGACTAAGAAATCACTTTGTACATCAGGCCCCAACTGCTGAATCGATTTTACCTGCAGCAGATCTACAAAACCTCCCTACACCACTGAAAGCCAATAATTCTCTGCGAATGGGAACAAAATGTATTTATTAAAGAGTAATGCAAAACCACTATTTATTCCCCCATACCTTGATCTAAACAAGTATTAGCAAAGCCACGGGTGTTGGCTGCTAGCCTTTTGGCTTTGTCAATGCCTGTTTTACTTTGTCATGATTTTTGTTGGAGAAGCTGCTGGGCCATAGCTCAAATTAAAAAATGTAAAAAAACATTGCCTAAAATTGAAAAGCTTTCTTTTCTGACAAAAAAAACCACTGCCATATATCATCCTAAAGCACTGAAAGGAACTAATTTGTATTTGGATGTGCTTATTTGTGAATTAGCAGAATGCCATCTGCAGATTAATGGATGAAGAGGGCTGTCTGAAAACCCCTACATGTATATTATATAATATAAAGGGAAAGAAAATAAAACAAAACCGTAGTCATGTTGACTGCACTGACAATACATGCTTACGTTTTCAAGTTGTTAACTGACATTTCAGAATCATACATTTACAAGACTGTGTGTACACGATATAATTTCATTTGATCTTGGACCACTAGCAATATAGCTGCAGGGCCCATCATAGCAATGAGCTGGTGCTAATTACGGCCACGGAGGAAATAAGAGAAACCCTCAACAGAGGGGGGGGGAGCGCTGCCCTTATCCTCTTAGACCCGGCAGTGGCATCTGACACGGTCAACCACGATGCGTTGGTAGAGCGCCTTACTTCACTGGGAATCAGGGATAAAGCGCTCCTCCTACTTAGATCCTTTCTGTCTAACAGGACACAATCAGTGGCACTTGATACATTTGTTTGCCCGGATTTCTCACTACCCTGTGGAGTCCAACAGGGCTCATCATTGAGCCTCAACCTTTTTAAATTGTATGTCACCCCCTTGGCCAAGCTGATAAGAACCTTCAGATTTACGCTGGTGTCCTATGATGACGACACAGAGATTATTGTGTCAATCAACAGCCCGTACATGGATACTGCTGCTTGATTTAAAGACTGCATGAGACACATAGGGAAGTGGATGCAGGTTAACTGTTTAAAACTGAACACATCAAGCTTATAGGACCCACAAAACACAGTGGCGCTGTGGTATAAAGCACAGACGAAACTTAATTGGGGAGGCGTCATTACAAAACTCACACCACTATGGGACGCCAAGGCACTGGGTCAGTTGCGGCGAAGCAAGGGATTCACGCAGTGGGACAATATTGGCATTTCAATGGTAGGAGACCTGTGGACAGGCGGGACGGTGGTCCCTTTCTCCCAGCTTCAGCAGCAATACGACCTAGGCCCAAATGAAACATATAGATATGTACAAATTAGGCATGCATTATTGACAGCAATACCAGAAGGCACAGAGGTCCCTGCGGCCTCTCCTATGGAAGATCGATTACTTACTGACTTTATGCAACGCAGCGCCACCTCGCTCACATATCGCAAATTAATACATAACCTGACGGACCCCACAAGCAAACTAAGAGAAATGGGTGGGAGAACTGGGGGAAATGGATGAAACAGACTGGAGTGCGGCACTAGCATCCCCCAAAGAAGCGGGCATTTCGGCTAGGTTCAGACTGGTGCAGCTTAAGATGCTGCAACGGATATATTACACTAGGAGGGCTCGACAAATCCGAAAAATGGTACTAGTCCTGCAGGTCTAGTACCATGGAAAATCCCCTCGACCGGACTCCAACCCACTTGACCTCCGTCTCTGAAAACGGAGCAAAAGTGACAAGATAACAAGATTTAAAGGCATGTTTATTGCTCATTTCCTTTGTGAGCAATAAAAATGCCTTTAAATCGTGTTATCTTGTCACTTTTGCTCTGTTTTTAAAGACGGAAGACAAAAGTTAGTTTGATTTCCTACTCGCCAGAAAGGGCGAGTAGGACCTAAAAATAGCTCGTCCTCATCCATTCTCCCTCGCAAATGCGAGCGGGCGAGTGGATTTGTCGAGCCCTGACTAGGTCCACCCTCCACAGGCTCCACAGGGCACAGCACCCTTACTGTCTCCGAGGATGTGGAGAGGAAGGCACTTTCTTCCATACTATCTGGGAATGCCCGATTATAATTGACTACTGGAGGCAGGTAATGCGCACAATCTACCAAACACTGGAGGTCTCCCTTCCACCAGACCCCCGTAAGTGCCTACTAAATGTGTGGGAACCGAATGATCTTACGCGCCAGGGACAGCTTTGGGCCACTGTGGGCATTATGGTTGCGAAGAGAGATGTGGCGCAGAAGTGGGGGGCGGCAGATTCTCCCACCTTATCGCAATGGTGTAAGAACATGGACGTGCTAATGCGGACAGAAAGAGCGGTGTATGAGATGAGGGCTAACCCTCGTAAGTGGAATAAAATATGGTTGCCTTGGAACGGGTATCGAGGGGATTTATGTTATCTACTGATGGAAGATGACATGGACAGCTCGGACGACGAGGGGGAGGAAGACTGGGACAGTCCCACAGTTACATAGGAATAGTGGTAGCGATGTTTGCCGCATGATAGGTAATTGATCGGTAATAGACGCCTGAAGGTAGCTAGTGTAAATGAGACCCAAAACGATTATACAACCACATTATCAATATCACAGTGTGGAGCGTCGTCGACACTGCCGTAGTTACTGTTTGAGTTGTACGTATAATATTGAGACTTAATGTTTGGTTATGATTCTCTATAAAACAAAAGTAAGACATCAGTCTATTTGGAGTAAGCGAGGGTGATATACTTGCAACAAATCTTCACTGTAACGCCGCCGGACCTGACGTTGTCGGCTGAATGGCTGTGTAATTTCTGTGTATAGATTTGACTTTGACGCAGCCGGCCCCAGGGTTGTAGGCTCCTCGCTGTGTAGTGATGATACATGACAATAAAGGTCATCAAAAAATTTATTTTTTTTAAAAACTGAACACATCAAAAACTGAGGTTATGCTTTTTGGCAACAGGCCAATCATCTGGTCAGATAGCTGGTGGACAAAGCACATGGGCCCTCCCCCAACACCAGCCAACAAGGTAAAGAATCTTGGACTCCACGCTTTCCTTTGAATCCCAGATTAATTGCACCAAAGAAGCTTGCTTTTTCAATCTTAAAATCCTGAAAAAAGTACTTCCATTCATTACCGTTTGAGCTAAGGAAAACAGTAGTCTCAGCGTTAATTGGTTCTAGGCTGGACTATTGCAACGCCCTTTTCATTAGCACAAACAAGCGCAATATACATAAATCCAGATTACTCAGAATGCTGGTGCCAGACTCCTGCTCTGGCTCACCTGCTTTGATTCAGCTTCTAAGGCTCTCGCAGAGCTACAATAGTTGCCCATTTGCAAACGCATTAGGTTCAAAGCTCTATGTATTGATTTCAAGGATACACGTGGCAAGGGTCCTTGGCAACTGTCGCAATTCTTCAAACCTTATAATCCGGTCAGATCACCGAGATCATCAGACAGTGGCAATCTGTCCATCCCCAAGATACATAAAGTAAAATGGGGAGTCAAAGGTTTTGCTTACACCACTGCCAAACTTTGGAACTCCCTGACCACTCCTCTCAGAAATGAATCTAACTTGTTTAAATTCAGAAGTGCTTAAAAACCTGGCTCTATTAACATACCTTCATAATGCGACTTCTGCCTACTGGTCTATCTAGCGCCTAGACACCTTCCGGTTTTTGTAGTGCTTTATAAATTCCTCATTTCATTTCATCTTCATTAGAGGCATAGGCGACTATTCACAAAGGTAAATTTGCACATGTTAATTTACTCTTGTGTAAATCTACTACTGCATCCAGGAGTAAATCTACCCTTTTTTTTATTATTCTCCATTTCCAAAAGTAGATTTGCACTTAACTGTTGATGTAAATATCTCCAACCCCTAGTGGAGCCTTCTACACCAGGATTTATGAGTGTAAAGTTACTACCATTACTTTTTCACGAGTAGGTGGAGATCTTCACCACTGTGGCAGATATTTCCCCTTGTGAAAGAATGGGAAAAATATTAGTTAACTAGTATTTAAAAAAATGCGTAAATAATTTAATATAAAATATAAATGTAAAATAATTAAACGTATTCATTATAAACTTAGAACTAATAAACTAAAATGTTACAGCACATTAACTCACTAAAGTAAATGTGTATTAATTAATGTATTAAAATGTGCATAATTTATTCTAAAAAATCTTACATTTACGAAAAATCCTTACCACAGTAAGATTTGTATTTTTATTTAACATTTATCAAATATTGCTAAAAGTTACATGTAGAATTCATTTAAAGTATTTTTAATACGTTACCAGTTTCAAAGTTTAATTTTATTATACTTTTGAATTAAGTTTATATTTTTTCTACACTGAACAAAATAGATATGTATTTTCAACATAAAAATAATGTCATTTACTTTAAATTATTTCCTATTGGGTGTTATTTTAACTTCCTAACTCCAATATCAGCTATGCAGTACATGTGAGAGGCCATGTGTGGTACCAGACTTACTCTTGGGGATGGTCTGGAGTACATTTATGCCTCTTTTCTGAAATTTAGATCTGTAGTATCTTTAGAAGTGTATTTAGTGAATAGCAATAATGTGTTTTTTTGCGTGTATCTGTATTCGTATTCCTTCCTAATCTTACCCACGTTAAATTTCCCTAAATCCTCCCATTTTTAGGTCTCACCTACAGCCAGTTTTTAGTTGTCTGCAAGTAAAAGCCTCTTGAGGACCATACCAAAAACATACAGTAGGTTTAGAACCTTTTTGCTGCTTTCCAGTGGTTGGCCTTTCTTGCCAATCTAGTTTGCTTCTTATTCAATGGATTGCTTCCTCTTCTTGTGTTTGCCCGTCTCTCCCCTGAGCGAAAGCCTCTTTGCCATCCTTTGGATCAACTGACTTGTATATTTCCATTGCTCACATATAGGGACTTTTACATTTTTCTTTAAGCACTTACTGAGAGTTCATATGTTTTGAAGCTCGCTCCTTCATATGCTGCCTTTATCCCTTCCCTGAGCTCTCAGAGTGGTGGCTTTTGGCCCCCAACTTGCTCTCTCCTTCATATGCTATTTTGGCCCATACTCATGCCCCACTCCACAGCCTCCGTGTTACTCCTTCCCTCCTTCACCCTCTGCATGGTTTCCTCATCCTTGGTTTTAATTATACTTACCCCCATCCTTTGCTCCTGCGGGCCACACTCAGATTCCTTGTTACCACCCACACCTTCATTTCTCCCTCACCACTTGGTCATAAAGGAGTAGTTTCTGTCCTGTAACTCCAGTTCTGTAGTAGGGGTATCTCCGTTATAGTCATAATCTAGTGAATAGTCCTGCCCATGTGCGTGGACCCCGGCAATCAAAAATAATCTCTTAAGTTGTCAGAAAATTGCAGAACTGCAAAGACACTTAAGAGAAAATGTAAAGACAAATAATGCAGCCTATATTCACAGGCTACACTGTCCAGTACTTCAACTAGAAAATTCCACCAAAAATCCACAAACAGCAAAGCCTGTCCAGATTTCCCTTGCTTTAACAGCAAACACCCTAAGAAATGATAGAGAGGAAGGCATGGACAGACAAGCCCCATAGGCTGCCATTATGTGGCTTAAATAGGATACTGTGCCTTTAAGAGAACCTTCCAGAACTTTCTCCCAGTATTCCAGAATGCATAGCAGGTCCAACTTCACTTTCAGTTCTTTTTGAAGGCGTAACACGCCAGACCTGTCGCATTCCTTAAAGGAACATCTCTCTCCACCGGGGAGGCGGGAGGGCGCTTATGACTATAACAGAGATACCCCTACTACAGAACTGGAGTTACAGGACAGAAACTACTCCTTCTGTAGTAGGGGATCTCTGTGTATAGTCATAATCTAGTGACTAGAATGGCAAGCCCATCCCCTCACCAAAGTGGCGGTGGAGAAAAGAGAATTAACACCACTACTGTGCAAACAGATTTCGCAGCGAAGCCTGTCCAACCTGAGCGTCTGCCCTGGCATCAGTGTCCAGGCAGTAATGCTTAGCAAAGGTATGAACCGACTTCCAAGTGGCCGCCTTGCGGATTTCTGCAATAGGAACATTACGGAGCAAGGCTGTCGTGGCAGCTTAGAGGTCGCAAGACCCGTCCTGACTGACCCATAATTGACAAACAATTGGTCAGACCTACGAATATCTTTGGTCTTATCCAGATAAAATTTCAATACCCTCCTAACATCCAGGGAATGTAACAACCTTTGCGCTGGAGACGAAGGATTCTGAAAAAACGTAGGCAAAGTTATGGTCTGGTTAACATGAAAATCAGAAATAACCTTGGGAAGAAATTTAGGGTGAGTACGCATAACAACCTTAGCCGCATGAAATACAGTATAAGGTTCTTGACAACACAACGCCTGAATTTCACTCACCCTGCGGGCCGATGTAATGGCCACGAGGAACGCCGCCTTCCAGGACAGGTGCTGCAACGAAGCCTTATGAATAGGTTCAAAAGGCTCCTTCATCAGTCTGGACAGCACCACATTCAATTCCCATGAAGGCGAAGGAAGCCTGACAGGAGGGAACACTTTCTTCAAGCCTTCCAAAAAATCTTTGATCACAGGGATCTGGAAGAAGGAAGTCTGTGAAGGGCATTTCCTGTAGGCAGTCAAAGCAGCCAGATGAACCTTAATGGAATGAACATTAAGGCCAGACTGCGCCAGATGCAGCAGATATGGAAGGATGACATCCTCCTTGCATGTAGTCGGGTCATAGTTCTTAGACTTGCACCAGATGCAAAACCTCTTCCACTTGCAAGCATAAGAAGTCCTAGTGGAAGGTCGCTTAGCCTCCTTCAGTATGTCCATACAATCCTCAGGGAGATTCAGATGGCCATATTGCACTATTTCAGGAGCCATGCCGCCAAACTCAAAGACGAGAGGTTGGGGTGCACCATCCGCCCCCCGAACTTCGTGAGAAGGTCCGGCCTGCACGGCAGCTTCATGTGAGGAAGGAGAGACCGGTGAAGCAGGTCCGTGAACCACCACTGTCTGGGCCATTCTGGGGCAATCAGTATCATCCGCGCCCTGGACTGGGACAGCTTGATGAGAACCGTCGGAATCAGGGGAATGGGTGGAAAAGCGTACAGAAAGCTGTTCGACCAGTTGATCCATAACGCGTTCCCCAGCGTCCCTGGCTGGTAGTACCTGGAGGCGAAGTCTCGGCATTTGCTGTTTTCGGCGGTGGCGAACAGATCCACGTCTGGCGTTCCCCACCTTGCGAAGACTTCTCCTAGTACTTCGTCGTTTATGACCCATTCGTGGTTTTCCTGAATCAGTCTGCTCAGTTCGTCTGCCTGAACATTCTGTACACCTGGCAGATGCGTGGCCGTTATCGACAGTCCTCGAGCCAGAAGCCAGTGCCAGATCGCCTGCGCCTCCTGTGACAGAGTGCGTGATCTCGAGCCCCCCTGCTTGTTGAGATTATACGTTTATGACCCATTCGTGGTTTTCCTGAATCAGTCTGCTCAGTTCGTCTGCCTGAACATTCTGTACACCTGGCAGATGCGTGGCCGTTATCGACAGTCCTCGAGCCAGAAGCCAGTGCTCAGTTAGTCTGCCTGAACATTCTGTACACCTGGCAGATGCGTGGCCGTTATCGACAGTCCTCGAGCCAGAAGCCAGATCGCCTGCGCCTCCTGTGACAGAGTGCGTGATCTCGAGCCCCCCTGCTTGTTGAGATAATACATCGTTGTCGTGTTGTCCGTCTGAACAAGCAGAGAGTTGGTCTGAAAGGACGGATGAAAGGCCTTCAGTGCCAAGTGAACAGCTCTGAGTTCCAGGAAATTGATGTGGTACGTGGACTCCGTCGGGGACCACGTCCCTTGAATCTGTAGGTCTCCGGAATGCGCTCCCCAGCCCTGGAGAGAAGCATCTGTCACGATAACCTGAGTGGGAATGTCCTTGTGGAAGGGAACCCCTCTGAGGAGATTCTCCGCTGAACACCACCACTTCAGAGACTGAAGAGCATGCAGAGATAGACGTATCTTGTCGTCCCAAGATCCTCTCCTCTGGTCCCACTGATCCTCCAAGCACTCTTGCAACGGTCTCATGTGCAGTCGTGCATGTGGCGTCAGAAAGATACAGGAGGCCATCGATCCCAGTAGAGAAGACACCGTCCTCACTGTCGTGGATGGAGCGGTCATGAGAGCCCGAGCCTTCCGAAGCAGTGATAATCGTCGCTCCTCCGAAGGAGACACGCTTGCTGACAGCGTATCGATGGAGGCTCCCAAGTACTGAATGCACTGGACTGGAGTCGGAACCGACTTGGACATGTTGATGTGCAACCCCAGCTTGTTCAAGAGAACGCACGTCTTCTGGAAGTGCGCTTGCGTGAAGGAGGAGGCCTTGATCAACCAGTCGTCCAGGTATGGGTAGACAAACACCTTGTTCTTCCTTAGGTGTGCTGCTACCACCGCCATGCACTTTGAGAATGTTCTCGGCGCAGACTTCAGTCCGAATGGCAGTACTGTGTATTGATAGTGATTGGCGCCGACTTGGAACCGCAGGAACTTCGTGTTTGTGTGCAATGGGCACATGGAAGTAAGCATCCTGGAGGTCGATGGCACACAGCCAGTCTCCCCGTTGCAGCTGAGGATAAATCTGATGCAACGACAGCATGCAAAACTTTTCTCTGCGAATCCACTTGTTTGCTGGTCGCAAATCCAGAATGGGCCTGAACTCGTTCTTGTCCTTTTTTCGAACCAGAAAGAACCGGGAGTACAGACCTCTTCCCCTTTGAGACAGAGGTACGACTTCGATCGCCCTTTTCCTTAACAGGATATCGGCCTCCGCCTGGAGCTCGCGCAGTTGAAACTGCAAGCTGACCGGAGGAATTGCTGGAGGAGGGCTGGTGAACCGAAGACTGTATCCATTGCAAACAATATTCAGCACCCACTTGTCCTGAGTAATTTTTCTCCACTCTGCCAGAAAAGATTGAATGCTTCCCCCCACCGGAGCGGGTAACAGTTGTCGGGGAAGTAAGTGCTCAGGGCCTAGACCCGGCCTGGCCCTTAGTCGCTGGTGCCGACTGATGGCCGCCTCTGCCCCTCTGGCGCTTCTGGAATGGTCTTCTGAACTGCTGCTGTTGTTGTTGCGGCTGTTGTCCAGAAGACTGGCCACGCCCTCTGCCTTGACCACCGAACCGGCGTTGGAACGGACGGTACGTCTTCTTGGTCTCCTTGGGCTTCTCCAAACCCACCGCTGAGAGCGTTTCAGCTTCCACCTTCATGCGGGCCATTTCGTCGTCAGCGTGCTTCCCGAACAGGGTTTCGCCAGAGAATGGCAGATTGGCAACCCTCTGCTGAGCGTCCGGTCTCAGAGACGTAAGGCAGAGCCATGCATGTCGTCGCTGGTTTATTCCGTGGCAGAAACCATGCGCCGCCAGAAGAGAAGAGTCGGCTGCAGCGCTGATGACTTCATTCGCCACCAACATCCCTTCGTTAAGCACCTCCTGGAAGTCTTCCCGCTTGTCCTGCGGAAGAAGCTCCACAAATTGTTGAAGGGATTCCCAGAGGGCTCTGTCATACCGACCCAACAAGGCAGTGGCACTAGCAGCCTTCATTGAGGTCGCCGAGGTCCCACAAACTCTTCTCCCAGATGAATCCAACCACCTAGATTCCTTATCTGGCGGAACTGTGGAGGAAGGCGTGGTGGCATGCTGTTTGCGCGCCGCCGTCACAATCACCGAGTCTGGAGGGGGCTCCAGCCTTAGAAAGGCCGGGTCCGGAGCCCGGAGCCCGGTACTTCTTCTGCAGTCTGGAAGGTGCCGCCTTAGTCACCGCTGGAGTGAGGAAAAGATCCAGGGCCGGCTCTTCCAGGCCCGGCACCAGTGGTAGTAACGGCCGAGACAAATGCTTCTGATGGAGCGTCTCGAAGAGGACCAAAGTCTTCGGAGTGGGTACCGTCAAAGTAATGCCCAATTTCGCCGCACCCCGTAACAGCACGTCCTGGAAGGACACCAGATCGTCGACCGGTGAAACCCTCGTGTCCGGGGAATCTGACAAGGTCGGGGAGTAGTCCCTGGTCCCAGACGACCCGGTCCGTGAAGGAGACCCGTGTCTCCTGTGGCGCCGTCTAGATCGTGTGGAAGACCTGTGACGCGAACGTTCCCTTCTCCTGGAGCGGGAGCGCGACCTCCCAGCACGTGGGCGCTCCACCGGTTTCCGTGGAGGAGTCTTCCGTGGCCTCTCCTGGGGCTTCGGGGTAGGCGTACCCTTAGGAGGTGTCAGAAGCAGAGGCAGTGACACCGACCTCGGCGGCCTATGAGGAGGGACCGGCGGCGGAGGCTGCCCCGCAGGAGACGGCGGAGGCAGGGAGGGGAGCGGCGGCTTAGCCGGAGGAGCCTCCTTCGGTAGAGGAGGAGGGGTCAAAGGCCTTGGCGGTGTATATACCACCGAGTACACCGTGCCCGCTGACTTCTTCGAGGGAGGGGCCTGTGATCCAGACCCTCCAGAGCGTGAGCGACGCCTCCTACGCGCTTCACCAGATCCAGCGTGACTTTTGGCGCCAGAATCCCTCCTGCGCCTCTTAGAGGAGGTTGAGATCCTTGGAGACGCTGATCTCTTCCTGCTCGACGTCTAGCGTCGTTTTTCAGGCATGGAACGGCGATCCCTCGACTCTGGCGTCGAACGCCGTCTCCTCGACGTCGAGTGTTTCTTCCTCGACGCCGATCGTCGCCCCCTCGACGACGAGCGGTCAGACCTCGACGGCGAGCGTCGACTCTTTCTCCTCGACGACCGTTTCCTCACGGCCCTCGACGCAGAGGATCCCCTCGACGCCGAACTGGTCGACGGCGACCGGCGGTGTCGCTTCGACGGCGAGCGCCGGTGTCTTCGTCGACGGCGATGCCTCGACTTCGACGACGACGCCGGCGGTGACTTAGACGGCGGCCTGGCCAGGCCTCTCGACGTCGATCTTCCACGCGGTCTCGACCCGGAGCCCCGGGGAGAAGGGGAACACACCGCCGTCATCCCTCTCGACGTCGTCGTCGATGCTATCGACGTCGACGGAGACCGGGACCTTTTGCTGGTCTTCCTGCCTCTGGGGAGCCCCCCCAGAGGCCTCAGCAGGGGCAGAGGGAACCTTCCCAGCCTGCCCAGACCCACCTGCAGCCTGCAGTCGCCTCTCTTCCAGGCCTTGGAGCCTAATCTTCTGCCTTTCCCTCAGGGTCCTTGTAGAAAAGCCCTGGCAGATGTCACAATCTTCAGGGACATGTTCATCAGGGAGGCAAATAATGCAGACGTCGTGTGGATCAGTCTTGGCCTTCTTCCTTCCACATGCTGGGCACTTGTCGAATAAAGCAGGCATTTTAGATCCCTAAAAGCCTGAACAAACACACAGAAGTGACAAGGAAACACCAAGAATCAAATGAGAACACTTTTAAATCCAAAAAGTGCACAAAAAAAATCCAATAAACCCTTGAAAAAGGGAGAGCTCAATGCACAGGGTCCTGTAAGCAGGAGCTGGAAAAAAGAACTGAAAGTAAGTTGGCCCTGCTATGCATTCTGGGATACTGGGAGAAAGTTCTGGAAGGTTCTCTTAAAGGCACAGTATCCTACTTAAGCCACATAATGGCAGCCTATGGGGCTTGTCTGTCCATGCCTTCCTCTCTATCATTTCTGAGGGTGTTTGCTGTTAAAGCAAGGGAAATCTGGACAGGCTTTGCGGTTTGTGGATTTTTGGTGGAATTTTCTAGTTGAAGTACTGGACAGTGTAGCCTGTGAATATAGGCTGCATTATTTGTCTTTAAATTTTCTCTTAAGTGTCTTTGCAGTTCTGCAATTTTCTGACAACTTAAGAGATTATTTTTGATTGCCGGGGTCCACGCACATGGGCGGGACTATTCACTAGATTATGACTATACACAGAGATCCCCTACTACAGAACAAGCATTTACAATGCAACGGTTTCGCCTTTGTAAAAGTTTGCGCTATTGGCATTGTAAATGACACATTTTTTATTTATGTGTTGTTTTTTAAAGCAGATAAATAAATGGCATTGTCATTTACAATGCCAATAGCTTAATCTCACAAATGCGAGACCTATTGCATTTGCACACACACACACACACAGAGCCACACACACACAGACAGAGCCACACACACACACACACAGACAGAGCCACACACACACAGACAGAGCCACACACACACACAGACAGAGCCACACACACACACAGACAGAGCCACACACACACACAGACAGAGCCACACACACACAGAGCCACACACACAGAGCCACACACACAGAGCCACACACACAGAGCCACACACACAGAGCCACACACACAGAGCCACACACACAGACAGAGCAACACACACAGAGCAACACATTATGCAAAAAAATGGATTTAGCATAGAAGCAATTTTCTAGCAATAGCCACGTTAGTGCTTTCTAGCAATCAGACAGGATAATTGACATGCTATTACCTCAAATGCCACTCTGGAAAGTTTATTTTGCCCATTTGCTTCAAAAGTCCGTGTTTGCCTTATGGTGCAGATCGAGATCTTTTCAAAGGGATTTCCTAAAATTGTGCATGAAGTGGTGTGTGATGTGGATTCTACTTGGTAAGAGCAAGGAACAACCTCATGACGTGGGATGGTAAGTGGGAAAAATGATCGTGTTTTATCTGTAGGAGAAAGTAGACACTACTCAAGTCATCTGCACACCACACAGACCCCCCAACCTTCACTCTCCTTCGGACCTGATTTGGGAAGTTTATCCCAGGATCAAAGCACAGGCAGAGCTGTGAGGATGTCAGTTCACAGCTGGGAGCTGATTGAAAGGGTTCTTAGAAATCTGACTGCACGATTTAATACATAAAATGTGTTATGTTATCTGGCACTTTTATGCCACATAACTGCCTTTAGCATGGCAATAAGGCACTTTCACTGTCCAGATAGATTACACGTGGAAATGCGCACTGCGCTGCCTGTGCTCAGGTAAAGTTCTGGGAGAGGAAGTCATGCAGCTCAGTCCCTACAGATTTGGAAGTCAATCTCATTTCAGCTGTTTCTTGTGACGCTCTCCCTTACCTCTTCGTCAAGTCGTGTTCAAAATATGTCATAGTGAATTAAAAAATAACCATATTAAAGATACTTTTTGCATTAATTGCCGTGGCATGCGCGGTCTGCGCACAGAGAGAGGCGTCGGGCTTTTTAGGAAGAGTAATGCGACCTGTCAAAGCCGCAGAACGATCTCGCAGGCAGGAGGATGGCAGGGGGTAGCGTCACCCAGTGCCAGCCGCAAGGGAGGGGGCGCTGTAGTGGGGGCTTGAAGGGATAGGGGTGCTGTCCTGGGAAGGTGTGAGGAGGCTGCCGGAGACCGATGCTTCTGAAAAGATGACGGACGTGTTGGGCGACAAACTCTTCCCCGGCCCCGACAGCTCTGTAGAGGTGCAGGGACCATGGAATGTGTTCAGAAACTCTAGATTTGGCTTCGGGGTGACCCGCCTGCCCGCGAACGGCCATAAATCACCTCCATTGTGTCAGACAATGGCCCCAGAAGGGGTCAAAGGCCCCGGGAGCGGGGACCCAGGACGGGAAGGAGCAGCAGATGGTTTGAGATAAACTGAAAGCTGACTCCGGGACCATTCTTTCTAGAATTAAAATCTGTCAGCCAAGGAGAGCCCGTGAATAAACCCCTCCGCAATCCAGCACTATCGAAACCCCAGCCATCCCCTCACCCCACCCGCCATCCCTTCTCATTAGTTTCAGAAAAGAAGTCGAGACTTAAAGTGCCCCGTCACCTCGAGGCGCCCCCTGCCCTCTCTCATTCAAGGGCTGCCCCCGCAATATGGCAAAGCTTTGGAGGCAACCAATTCACGGGAATCTGAGGCAATTTTAAACTCCAGAACAGAGAATTACTCGTAAAAGACGTGCCTGCTCACAAAGTTCCCAATTATCCTTGTGTTTCCCTCAATCGGGGTTTGTTGTAACCAAGCACTAGAAAAGTCTTGCGTGCCTCTAGCTATGAAACCTCTCTGAGAAGCGCTTCTCCTGATGATGCTAAGTAAATTAAGATATATAAATAAAACGACATTTAAAGGCAGCGACTTGCTTTGGGGACACTGTCTCTCTCAACAAATTAACTTAAAACAAAGTCAAAACAGTCACTACCTGTTGATTGTACGGGCGCCTCGAGCCGGCCACATATTGCGATGTTAAATTAAAGCGGTTTCTCCACTTGAAGTGCTTACCATAAATCGAGTGAGGCGGGGACGCGGTCCTCGGGGGCTCAGGGGGAGGCAGTCCGGAAATTGGTCACCCTTCTCTCCATGAGGGTGCAGATTACAGCAAATAAAACCCTGAATCCAGAAGGGGGAGAGAGGATGTGCCGGGGCGCGCCTCGACCCCACACGGCGGACAGCGACCTCTCTAAAAACACAAGCGCCGCAGATCCCAGGTGGAAAACATACATGGAAACCCAAAATCCAATATTCAGGGAAAAGTGCGTCAGGCTCGGCCGGGAAGTCTCCTCCGGGAGGACGCTACAGTCCATGAAACGGAAGAACTATTCATTCGTCTTGCAGATTAATTTTGACGGGGACTGATTCGCCCGCTGCTGGGTGATTGAAACTGCACAACAAGCATTTACAAGTAGTGCCGGAGACACGGACAGCGGGAGGGGGGGGGGGGGGGAGAACAGGCACACGGACTGCGGGAGGGGGGGCGGGAAGGGGGACACGGACAGCGGGAGTGCGGGAAGGGGGACACGGACAGCGGGAGGGGAGGGGAGCACTCACCTGGACTTCTTCCGGCAGTGGTCGGCCTTGAGGAATGACAAAAAAAAAAAACCTTGGAAGAAGAAAAAAATAAACAACCGCCCAAACCCGCATGACGTTTTAAAAGGGGCGGAGAGGAAAAAAATGTACGGAACGCCCAGAAATTGCCACGGACAATGACGAACAGATCTCTTCCAATGGCTAGCCTCCATTTATGGAGCTAGCCAATGGAAGTGAGAGGCGGGACAAAGGCACATACTGTCCCAACATAAGATTTCGCCTGCGCGAGCGCTGCTGTGCAGCGGACGCCAGTCGACACCTAAAAAAGATAATAAATCATATATATATTTTCTGTTATTTGCTGCTGGGCTGCTTCACTTGTAAGAAAGTGCACAGGTTTTTTTAAAACTTTTTTTATTTTTATTTAAAGCTCCAGGTGGCGTCTGCCATCTTATATCAGTAAACAAAAAAAATTAAGAAAACGGTGCCCACGCCAACCAGTATTCAAAATTTGGGTGCATTAGTGGTGAAACGTGCACTACTGAATGAGTCAATACCAGTGGTGCCATGATGTGTACGCGCTATACATCTGTTAAATCCTCACACATGATTTCTTTCTTTTTTTTGCCAATCCTACACAGCATCCTCAAAAGCATTGGGAAAGCCAACAGTTCACAAAGGCAAGACTTATTGGTTTTGATAATATTAGTTTAGTCAGTCGTGCCCTTTATTCTACCCACCCCATCCCTTCCACATTTATACCTAAATTGCATACTTACCTGTGCAGCGACCTCTACCGTGTTTGCGCGATCTCCGCTTAGAAAAGATAGCAAAGGAGGACTGTGAGTAGTACTACTTTATGTACAATATGTAGATTGTGAATAGGCTCCTCAGTGAGGAACTTCCACTCAGTATAACTCCATAATGACAATGCAGCCTAAAAAATTATGAACTTATACTAACTATATATAACCTATACTAACAAATATAACTTAGTTATAACTGTACATCATTTGAAAGGCCTATACAATTAAAAAAATACCCAAGCTTTAGCTAGTTCTTTTTAGACACAAAGCTGCCATCAGCAGCAATATTATGACACAATGGAAGGTTACACTGATGATTCACTAACGTTCTGCCCTCATGGAAGAACTACACAAATACACAAAAGACATGTACTCAACTCTTTCTGTCTGGAAATCCTCGGACATCTGTTTTTCCGATAACTACACCCAAAATGCTCTCAAAAGCAAAAAAAGAAACAGTTAAAAAAGCAAAAATTAAACAGATGTGCGAAACAAATTAGATTTCATGGGTTTGTTACAATTTGCTGTTTTTAATAAACATACTTTTAAGCAGCATTCAACAACATTTATTACAAACAGTCATGTATATCTGAATCATTCACGTATACGGGGAAACTATCCGTAGATGCCAACACAGAGAATGTTAACCTCCACAAAGCAATATGATATAGTGCACTTTGTCAGTTTACTTACAACTCAGATGAAGTAGGGTTCAGTAAAACGTGTAGGTTATAATTAAATTCCAAATGCATGCAAGATTCCAGCAGTATGTAAGAAATCAGCATCAGATTACAAAACGCATCTGGACTGCTCAAAATAACTGAGAAAGTAACCAAGTATGCAGAGCCGGAACACTAAAACAATTGGATGCTGGCAGCTTATATAATGTGGTCTTGATAGGATATCTCTTACATGTCGGCAACCACAGTTTCAATAGGGATGACATCAAATTTGTGATGCAACAAAAATTAGAAACCACAGTGGCGAGGCTGGCAAGTATAGAGGACAGCATCTGAGAGACCGACAGTAAGGATTAGTTACTTACCTGTAATCCTAGTTCTCTTCCAGGGGTATCCTCATCAAAGTCATAAGCATTAGAATATTCCCGCCCATGCGCGGGACCCCGGAAACACTATATTATATGTGCCCCATATATATATATATATATATATATATATATATATATATATATATATATATATATATATATATATATATATATATATATATATATAAAAAACAAGCAATTGCAGCCAAAATAACCATTGAGCTGGATTATGCTGTAAAGAATTTCCACCATACATGAAACATATGCATTAGAAACATGAGAAACAGCATCAAAGATTGCTTTGAAACGGTTTTAATGCTGAAAAAGCAGTAGAAATTCTTACTATTTCCTGAAAGCATAGAAAGCTCCCAGGCTGCATTGCAAACACACAGTCTAAAAGACAGAAAAGCTAACCTGTAGCTGCATGCTACAAATACCTGACACCGTGCCTTTAAGGCACTCATGACCCCCAGTATCCCATCATGCCTCAGGGGTGACAGTTGGGTCAGTTGTTCTTTTCGGAGACTGAAAAACCATGGAAACAAATAGGTTAACAATATCTCCAAAGTAATAAAGATCCTTTGCCCGGGGAGGCGGGTGGGTTGCTTATGACTTTGATGAGGATACCGCTGGAAGAGAAGAACAATAGTTACTTACCTGTAAACAGGTGGTTCTCCAGTATTGGTGTCTTTCATAGATTCACATGCCTGAATCATTCCCAGTCGTCGGAGTAGGAGTCCCATAGTATATAAAAAAGCAATAATATGCCATAAAATATATAGCAAATATCAGAAATACCAAACCAGGAAGTAAAGTAGCACCAGCTACAGTAGAAAAAACTTCCACACTCGTGACTATCTTAGTCATTATGTGTTAGTCCAAACTGCAGCCAATCAGGCGACAGCACCCACCAGAATGTTCTCCCCAGAGGCTCAGGCTCTCAGATTCTCGCACAGGAGTGAAACCCCATAATGCCTGAGTGAGTCTCTGGGGGGAAGTGGGCGGGTTGCATGTGAATCTATGAAAGACACCAATACTGGAGAACCACCTGTTTACAGGTAAGTAACTATTGTTCTTCTCCAGTATTAGGGGTGTCTTTCATAGATTCACATGCCTGAATCAGAATAGTAAGCAATACTCCCAGCATAATGCTCGTAGACGTCAGAGTGTGATATATATATATATAAATATACAGTATACATGTAAAACAAAAATCATCAACATCTGCCAAAACGTCTAAAGAGCATAAATGAGGAGGTGGAAACAGAGGCTCACCTTATTTGAAAAGATTGCGCAGCACTGCTCTTCCAACCGAAGCATCTGCGTCGTCTGCTGAATCTAGACAGTAGTGTCTAGTAAAGGTGTGCCTGCTAGACCACGTAGCAGCTCTGCAGATCTGTCGAAGAGGCACACCAGCAAAAAGGGCAGTGGAAGAGCTAACCGCCATTGTAGAATGTGCTCTTGGCAAGGCCTGTAAGGGTCTACCAGCCTGCTGATGACAAAGTCCAATTGTAGAGGAGACCCATCTGGCAATGGTCTGTTTTGAAACTGCACAGCCCTGGCGTTGCCGCCCATAAGCCACGAACAGCTGGTCTGTCTTGCGGATGGTAGATGTTCTTGAAAGGGAAAATTTGAGGCATCTCCTAATATCCAACGAATGCAGTGCTCGTTCAGCCGGAGACTGCGGGGTTGGAAAGAATGTCTTGAGGACAACCGGCTCATTTAAATGAAAATCCAAAGGCACTTTTGGCATGTACGTTGGATTAGTACGTAGTACTACAGAGTCAGTGGTAAATTGGATGAAAGGCGATCTAGATGTGAATGCCTGAATATCGCTAACCCTTCTAGCAGATGTTAAAGCTAGTAGCAATGACACTTTCCATGTAACAAATTTCAGGTCCACCTTATGAATCGGCTCGAAAGGGTGACGCATGAGCTGAGTTAGTACGACATTAAGATGCCATGTAGGAGGAGGTTTCCGCACAGGCGGAAACATACGAAACAATCCTTTAAAGAATTGCTGTATAATCCGTACAGAAAACAAAGAATTCGATCCATCCTGACAAAATCTGGAAATAGCAGCCAGGAAGACCTTAAGAGTAGAATGCGCCAAACCCAATCTGGCCAAATGCAAAAAGAAGGGTAGAATTTGCTCTGGCTTGGCATGAATGGGATGAAGACCATTAGACTGGCACCATGCACAGAAACGCCTCCACTTAAGTTTATAAGTTTTGATCGTAGATGGAGCTCTGGCCTTCGCCAGTACCTCCTGGCAATCCTGCGGAATGTTTAAGTGTGCAAATTCCATGTGCTGAGGAGCCAAGCCGACAATTTCAGCGAGTTCGGGTCCGGATGATACACCTTGCCCTTGTGGGTAGAGAGAAGATTCGGAATGTGAGGAAGTTGGATCGGGTTGCATTCCGAGAGAAGGAGCAGCTCGGTGAACCAGTATTGCCGGGGCCATCGTGGAGCAATCAGGATCAACCGGCATGGTTGCTTCTTCATCTTCTTGATGACTTTCGGGATCAGTGGTATCGGTGGAAAAGCGTAAGCGAATATTTGAAACCAACTCATCGAAAGGGCATCCCCGCATGAGTCCTTGTGGGGAACCCAGCTTGCAAAGTATGGGCATTTCCGGTTCTGATGCGTCGCGAACAAGTCCAGATCCGGATGCCCCCCATGTCTGAAAGATGCGGTCTAGAGATGGTTGATTTAGTTCCCACTCGTGAGTGCAACCTGCGGATCTGCTGAGAGAGTCCGCTAACACATTCGCGATTCCCGGGACATGGACAGCTGACAGATGGATATTGTGAGTCAGGGCCCAACTCCAAATCTCTTGTACCTGTTGCGACAGCCGGGCTGATCTCGTGCCCCCCTGCTTGTTTAGATAATGCATACAGGTGGTGTTGTCTGTCCGGATCAAGACTGTGGCACCTTCTAGGGTCGCCTGAAAGGACTTCAGGGCTAGAAAGATGGCGTGCAATTCGAGCCTGTTTATGTGCCATTTCATTTGGATTTTGTCCCCTTTGCCGCTGACCGTCATGCCCTGGAGGTGTGCACCCCAGCCTGTCATTGACGCGTCTGTTGTCACTATGAACCTGGGCACTTCTGTGAGGAAAGAGCATCCCACTTGTATGTTGCAACCTTGACCCCACCATTGAATCGCTTCTCGCATTCGTGGCGTTATCTTTATGATGTCCTCGAAGGACCCTGACACCTGAATCCACTGGCGACTGAGCTCCTCCTGCAGGGGCCTCATCCGAAGACGACAGTTGGGGGTGAGAAGAATACAGGAAGAAATCATCCCTATGAAGGACTTGAACATGCTTACTGAAACGCAGCCTTTTAACAATAGTGCAGCAGCCAGCCGTTGTATCTTTTCCTGTCTCTCCTTTGAGATAAATACTTGGGCGAGCTTGGTGTCTAGTGTCGCTCCCAAGAAAGTCTTCCTCCTCGCTGGCGTTAGGTGCGATTTCTGGAAGTTCACTGTGAAACCCAGGTTTTGCATCAGTGACAGAGTCTTTTGAATGTGAGTTTTTGCCATGTTGAAAGAACTGGCCTTGATAAGGCAATCGTCTAGATATGGATATATCTGTATTGACTGCAATCGAAGGTGGGCTGCCACCGGGGCCAGCATCTTTGTGAACACTCTGGGGGCTGAGCGCAGTCCAAAAGGAAGAACCTTGAACTGGAAGTCCCTGCCAGCCACTCTGAACCTTAGAAACTTCCGGTGCCTGGGAAAAATTGGAACATGGAAGTATGCATCCTGAAGGTCGAGTGTTGCCATAAACTCTCCCGTCGAAAGAAAATGGAGGATTTCTTGCAGTGTTAGCATCCTGAATGACAGTTGAGAGGGCACGCAGGTCGAGGATGGGTCGCCATTCCCCCGACTTCTTGCGAATAAGGAAAAATCTTGAGTAAAAACCTTTTCCTTTCTGATGATGAGTTACCCTTTCTATTGCTCCTTTCCGAATCATAATGTTGATCTGGGCAAACAGCTCCTTGAGATGTGCTGGAGGTGGTCCTCTTGGGGGCAAATTTGGAGGAGTTTTTACGAATTCCAAAATGTGACCTCTGGCCACCACATCCAGAACCCATTTGTCCGTGGTAATCTTGGACCAATTTGAGTAATTTTGGGATATTTTTCCTCCAATTTGGTTTGGGTTGGGGCAAAGTGGCGGCAGGATGCGTTTCTCACTTTTTATTGTCTCTTCCGCGATAGTTGGATTTTCCTCGAGACTGAGAAAAATTTCCTCTTCTCTGCCCGTAAGTCTGTTGACGATATGGCTGGTATCTTTGGTTTCCCTGGGCGGAAGTATAGGAGCGCTGTTGGTTATAGCCTCCTCTATTAGAGAAATTTCCTCTTCCTCTTGCTCCACGAAAGGAAGGCTTCATGTATTGTAAAGTGCCCAGCGAACGTGCTGTCTCAGTATCTTTCTTGATGGCTTCCAGAGCATCGTCTACCTGCTTTCCAAATAAATACTCTCCATCATAAGCCATATCTATAATCCTTGTTTGGACCTCCTGCCGAAAGGATGTTGCCTTCAACCATCCTTGCCTCCTGAGGACAGCTGCACCCGCTAGCTGACGAAAACCTGTGGCAGCAACGTCCACTGCAGCATCAATCATCTCAGATGAGACACACTCTGCTTCCTGAAGGATCTTCTTTGCTTCCGCTCGATCTGGCTCAGGAAGTTTGTCCACATACGGCAAGATGTCCGACCACATCTGCCTCTCGTATCTCCCTAATATGGCCAGAGAGTTTGCGACTTTAATAGTCGTAGCTGCAATTGTAGAAACTTTTTTCCCGATTGAATCTAGACGTCTCCCGTCCTTGTCTGGCGGAACAGAGACCTGAGCTGATGGATTAGAAGATCTCTTTTGCGCTGCCTGTGCTACCACAGAGTCTGCTTTCGCTTGCCCAATGAGGCACGCTGGAGATGAATTAGGCGCCCTATATTTTTTTATCCACTCTCGGGAGCACTGCTGGTAAAGAATTAGGTTTGGACATGATCTTCAGTCCTTCCTTCCATATGAACTCTATGATTGGAATGGTCCAACTCGGTTTCTGTTGCGAAGACTTGAAGTCTTACAAGAAGCATTCATCTTGTTTCGATTCCATAGTTATCAAGAACCTCTTTGTTGCCCTATCCATGATCTTGTGGAATGAGGCAATGTCCACGGGAGGTGACTCAGATGTTGTAGGTTCTGCCGGAGAGGGTGTGTTTGCATTGTAATCCTCATACTCCGACGATTCCGACTTATTGTCCAATTCTCCTTCTTCCTGCTCCTCATTATCAGAGTACTCATCATCCCCTGTTTGAGGAGCTAAGACTTCAGACGCAGGCAATGCTGTACGTCCTTCCTCCAGCGGCTCAGAACCAAATGGCTGTGTCCGCTTTGAAAGCGGCGTCGCTGTTTTAGGCCTTAGCGTAGATACCCGCAAGTCACTTGATTCTGAAGGCGGAAAACGCCTATAGTAGTCGCTGAGCATGAATTGCAAATTGTGAAATAATTACTCAGGCATTTGCATGCCGGAAGCAGGCCTGTTCTCCTGTGACAAAGGCTCTGTCTCTTGTATATCTTCTTCCGTATCACCGTCCTGAATCTTAATCCGGAGGTCAGACGGACTTCTGGCCACTCCAAAGTTCTCATCCTCGTAGGATCCCTCCTCATCAGAATCCAAAAGTTTTTCTGGCACTACCAGCGTAGAAGGGATTACCTCATTAGTAGCCCGTTTCTGTAACAGCGTAGCTGTAGTTGCAGGTGAGGGCAACGGTATTCCAGATGGCTGTGCTGACCAGACTTTTAAGGCAGTGCAGCTTGACAATGGTGGCGTCGACGGGTGCACCTCAGTCGTCGACGAACCTGCCTCTTGATTCTGAACCTTTTGCTTCGTCGACTGAACCATCGTCGACGGTAGATCTATCTTCGTCGTCGACGACTTTTTGGATGATATCTTCGGCGACGATAATTTCGTCGACGGGGTCGTCGACGGTAGCTTCGTCGACAGGGTCGCCGACAGTAGCTTCGTCGACGGGGTCGTCGACGGTAGCTTCGTCGACGTGGATTTCGTCGTCGACGGTAACGCCGTCGACGAGAGCTTCGTCGACGAAAGCATCGCCGACGGCACAATTTTCATCGTCGACGGGGAGCCACCCGTCGACATTAGGATCGTAGACGAGGAACTCGTCGACGGTACTTTAGCCATCGTCGACGGGACTATCTTCGACGACGAGATAGGCCTGATCTGAACATGAACCAGCGTAGGAGAAGAAGCCGCAGACATCACTAGAGCTGGTTTAGGAGAGGAGAAAGTCATCGTGCAAGTGGTAGACGTAGTCACATGAGAGGAAACACTCCTTTTTTGACGTTGACATTGTCAAAGGTGGCAACCGAGGAGGCACAGACTGAAGATTTCTTGGCAACTGTAGATTTCCCAGACTTCTTAGAGGACGCACTATCCATCCTAACAGTTGGAAGAAGCTTTTTTGAAACACTAGGCCCAAAAGAATCCAGAGAAGGTTGGGCCTCTTTTGCCACCTTCGCCCTGGGAGATGAAACTTCAGCTTCAGCCTTCCTCTTACTGGAAATACGAGAAGAACTAGAGGCCATGCTTCCTACCTCAGACAAAGGGTCGTCCTTGTCCTTGAGTCTGTTAAGCCACAACAGCAGCCGTCCTTCTCTGTCCCTGATAGTCTTAGGGGGGGAAGGTCCGGCAGATCTTGCACTCCTTTGCCTTATGGTCAGGATAAAGGCAATATAAACATTTTTTGTGGGGATCTTCTTTGAAAAGCCTAGGTTTCCCACAAGAATCACAGGACCTGAACAGTGATTTAGAAGTAGACATTTGAAAAGTCTTGAAGAAACTAACTATTGAAGAAAAAACTGAGCAGAGCTCAGGGAGACTCCCTTCACAAGACGTGCGGTAGAAAATCTGAGAGCCTGAGCCTCTGGGGAGAACATTCTGGTGGGTGCTGTCGCCTGATTGGCTGCAGTTTGGACTAACACATAATGACTAAGATAGTCACGAGTGTGGAAGTTTTTTCTACTGTAGCTGGTGCTACTTTACTTCCTGGTTTGGTATTTCTGATATTTGCTATATATTTTATGGCATATTATTGCTTTTTTATATACCGTGGGACTCCTACTCCGACGACGGGGAATGATTCAGGCATGTGAATCTATGAAAGACACCCCTAATACTGGAGAACTAGGATTACAGGTAACTAACTAATCCTTCTCTTCCAGGGGATCCTCATCAATAGTCATAAGCATTAGAATAGAATAGCGAGCCTCACCTCATCTCCCTGCGGGCAAAGGAGTAACAATACAGTAATAACATTACTAAGCCTAGAAAAACTAAGCTTGTACAGGCCGCAGACTACCCAAATAGATTCCTCAAAGAGGCTTGTCCTACTTGAGTATCAGTCCTGGAATCAGATTCTAGGCAGTAATGCCTTGTAAAGGTATGAACTGATCTCCAGGTTGCAGCCTTGCAAATCTCTGACATAGGGACATCATGTAGGAAAGCTACTGTTGCCGCTTTCCCCCTAGTAGAGTGAGCTTTAGGTGACAAAAGCAAGGGCTTGCCTGCAAGCTGATAAGCCAATTTAATACAGGAGACGATCCATCTGGAGATGGATCTTTTGGCAGCTGGGAAACCCGTCCTTAGTGGACCGTAGTTGATAAACAATTGGTCCGTCTTTCTACTCTCCTTGGTCTTTTCCAAATAAAATTTAAGGACTCTTTTGAGATCTAAAGAGTGTAGCGACCGCTCAGCTGGGGTCGTAGGATTTGGAAAAAAAGAATAAAGAGAAATAGACTGATTTATATGAAAATCAGAGAATCTTAGGTAAAAAGGATGGATGCGCCCTCAAGACTACTCTGTTGTGATGGAAAACCGTGTAGGGTTCTTTTGTACACAGCGCCTGTATCTCACTGACTCTGCGCGCTGAAGTAATTGCGACTAGAAAAGCCGCCTTCCACGAGAGGTGTTGCAAGGAAGATCTGTGGATGGGTTCAAAGGGGGGGCCCATCAACTTAGACAACACTAGGTTTAATTCCCACGGAGGAGAAGGGTTTCAAACAGGGGGGTACACTTTCTTCAACCCCTGTAAGAAGTCCTTGACCACCTCCATCTGGAAGAAGGAGGGCTGAGTAGGAGACTTCCTATAAGCCGTAATGGCCGAGAGGTGCACCCTGATTGAAGCATACTTAAGACCAGATCTCGCTAAGTACAACAAGTAAGGCAGAATCACCTCCTCCTGTGCTGAAGAGGGATCAAAGTGACGTTCTCTGCACCAAAGAAAAAACCTCTTCCACTTAAACGCATAAGACGTTCTAGTGGAGGGTCGTTTTGCTTCCTTTAAAATGTGCATACAATCAGATGGCAAATTTAAATGTCCGTATTGTATGATCTCAGGAGCCATGCTGTTAAGTGCAGTGAGGGAAGGTTGGGGTGAAGAATCTCCCCCCCATCTTGGTCAACAGGTCTGGCCTGCAGGGCAGTCTCCTGGGTGGAAACACCGACAGCTGTAGAAGGTCCGGGTACCACCACTGCCGAAGCCAGTCCGGTGCTATTAGGATCATGGTCATTGTGAGAAGTTGGCCTGATACATAGTGATCACTAGAATAGTGAGCACTGCATATCAGTCCAGACAACCCTTATTGATGATTGGTTGTAAGTCAACCTTATAGACCAGCTATCCTAGTAGCATGGATACGAGCAGTCTAAGGCTAAGACTCTAGAGGGCGTGTTAAGCCAGCTGTTTTACCATCACATTACCCCTTGAACACCAAGTGAAAGGACACCACACAAGTTATGAAAATAAACGTGTATTTATTTCTAACAAGACTACCCTGAACTCTTTACGAGTCAGGGAGCTAAGCACACAACAAAACTCTTATAAAAATACTTTAAGTCGCACAATTTACACAAATGCCCGAGGGGCACGAAAAACCATATACACAAGAAGTGGAATGCGAATTACTAGCAGGTAAGTAACTATTCTCATAGACTTTAGAATCGCTAGGCCTACAATACTAAACACTTAGGTTAGGAGCAGGAGGCCTGTGGACATCGTGTGCAGAGTGGGAACTCTCACGCGTAAGGCGGGAAAAAGTCTATGGAGGCTAGCAAAGACAAAGTTACTGTTCTCGGGCGAACCCGACTAGGTGGGTCGAAAACGGGAGTGGATCCGAACACTTAGGGTGTTGGACTATGCTGGAGCACAGGGGTACTCAGTTTACCTAGCCCAGGGGCTGCGGCTGCATAGGGTTGAAGTTGCGTCGGAAACCCGCGTTGAAGAACCAGGAGCCTGAAGAAAGAAGTTGCTGGCAGGCGACCAGTGAAGAAAGTTCGTGGAGATCCAAGCCTGGATCAGGGAAGAAGAAGACCTGTAAGCAGAGGGGACCAAGTTCTGAATCACTAGCCAGTGATTTAGGTGGGTACCAGAGTGGCACCGGGCGAAGTCACCTCGACCAGGTGAGTGGGCGCTGCTGGGCTCTGCAGTCTCTCGGACCAGGAGGCGTTGTCGGCGACCAGGATGGAGGTGCGAGCTGTCCCACGAAGGTACTTGCTGTCGACGTCGCTGGACCCAGGATTGGGGCAACAAGTCTTGGCAAATTCAAGCCCACGCGGTGGACCTAAAATAGAGTCTGGAGTGGACCAGGAGGGTCCGGGGTGCTCCTCTGTTGGAGGGGAGCAAGGGCCAGTCTGGAGCAACCAGACCAGCGGTGTTTGTCGTCGTGAAGCGTCATAAAAGGGCCACTAGCCAACGGGCAAGCGACCTGGACAACGCGGTGAGCAGCAAAGAGCAGAAGGGCCCCACGCAGATCTCGTGGATGCAGGGGGGCTGAACTTCGGTGCTGGAGCTGCTCAGGGTCGGGGCTTCTCTTACCCCAAAGCACTCAGTCGAGGGTCACTCGGTGGTCGTGCTGGACAAGCGTCGTGCAGTTCTGAGGATGGCCGGTCCCTCGAGGTCTCGTCACACCCACGAATCTCAGCGTAACTGATGATGTAGGTAGAGGTCAGAGGTGCCAGGGAAGCCGGTTCTCGTCGTGCTGGAGCAGTCTTGATCCGGAGGAGAGACTTGCAGCAAACCGCGATGCTTGGTTGGTGCCTGCTGCTGCAGGGTGACTACTCCTTAGTCACAAGGGAGAAATCTTGAGAAAAGTCTGAGTTCTTCGTGTAGAAGGTCGGTTCAGGATTCAAAGATTGATCTAATTTGGAAGGGGGCCTGCTCCTACCTTTATCCTGAAAAAGGGGGCTGGCACACGACTAAGTCCTGCCCTATGGGTGGGACTAGGAGGGGGGTGGTTACACCCCTCTCCTTTGGCGGGCTTTCCCCAGCTCAGGGTCTGGTGTGCCCCTGGAACTGGTTCAAGCCGGCCTATGCACAGTGAACACCGGGGTGCCACTTGCAGTCACCTTCCTCTAAAGGCCTGCCTACCTAGGATACACAAAATCCTGTCTGGGACGGTGCTGGCCCCGCCCCCGACAGGAAACCCTTTGTCCTTGCCTTCTGCGCTGGGAGGACTCCCAGCAACAGGAGGGCAGACTTGTGTCTCGGTGGCAGCATCCATTTTGTGGAGCTAAGGCTCTGTCTGACTTTAACCGGGGTTACAGATTACCAACATGTCGTGTCCCTCTAGAAGGGTGGAATGCTAACCCCGTCGCCAGAATTGGCGAGGGGTTAGTATTCCAATTCGTATGACACCTTACTCGACATGTTTTGATAAAGCGATACCAGAGTTGGCATATAACCGCGAGGATTATAATGCACTTAAGAGTATATGGTATGCGATATCATGGAAACGGCTAAGGGATAGATCCCAAAAGCCGCAGACAGGCTCAGCTCATGCTAGAGCGCCATCTCACACGATTCCAAGCACTCTGCCTTCAGGATTGTCAAGGCCTGCCATAGGAGTGACTGATAGGAGATCTGTGTGTCCATTTAGGTTTAGATATAGGTATACTATATCTAAAGCAAAGGGTGAGTACACCACTTTGTCCCAGCTGTCAAGCAGCCAGTTGTGTCTGTTTGGTTAGTCAGCCCAGGAGTGGCATAATACATGCTGCAGCCCCTGGGAGACTTCTGGGTACCCCTCAGCCCTGGGTACAGGGACTTAGAGAGGGCCCAGTGCCAATTCAGTACCTGGGTACAATTTGGAATAGAGAGAACAGCTAGGCTGTGGGTCTGATTAGCAGGCCCACAGCCAGGGAAAGTCGTAAACCAGTGAAACAAAAAGCAAAAATCTGGGTGATCATAGGATTGCAGACCCTACTCTCCTACATGACCCCCCCCCCCAAACTTTGGGACAATAAACTAACCTTGACCAGGTGAGTCTTCTTGCTCTAAGTGGAAATACCTGGAGAGCCCATCAGCATTGCCATGATCAGTGCCAGGTCTATGCTCCACTGTAAAATCCATCCCCTGTAGGGAAATGGACCACCTAAGTAGTTTGGGGTTTTCACCCTTCATCTGATTTAGCCACAAGAGGGGCTTATGGTCGGTCTGAATTCTGAAGCGAGTGCCAAACAAGTATGGCCTCAGCTTCTTCAGGGCCCAAACCACAGCAAAGGCCTCCCTCTCAATAGCTGACCAATTTTTCTCTCTGGGGGTCAGCCTTCTGCTAATAAAAGCAATGGGCTGGTCATTACCATCAAAATTCAGTTGAGATAGAACAGCTCCCACACCCAACTCAGAAGCATCTGTTTGGACAATGAATGGCTTGGAGTAGTCTGAACTCTTTAGGATAGGTGCTGTGCACATGGCCTGCTTTAGGTCATTGAATGCTTTTTGACAGCCTGCTGTCCACTGAACTTTCTTTGGCATCTTTTTACTTGTCAGGTCATTAAGGGGGGTCACAATGGACCCATAATTTCTGACAAATTTCCTATAGTAACCAGTCAGGCCCAAGAAAGCTCGAACCTGAGTTTGGGTGGTTGGAGGAGCCCAGTCCTTGATGGCCTGTATCTTGCTTTCCAATGGCTGAACCTAGCCTCCACCTACAAGGTGGCCCAGGAATACAACCTGTGTCTGCCCTATCTGGCACTTAGTGGCCTTGATAGTGAGGCCTGCCTTTTGCAGTGCCTCTAACACTTTCCTCAGGTGGACCAGGTGATCCTCCCAGGTGGAGCTAAAGACAGCAATATCGTCAAGATAAGCTGCACAGAAGTCATCCAGCCCAGTGAGGACTTGATTCACCAACCTTTGGAAGGTGGCAGGTGCATTTTTCAAACCAAAGGGCATTACCACAAACTGATAATGCCCACCAGGGGTAGAAAATGCTGTCTTGGGTTTGGGCTCCTCAGCTAACCTGATTTGCCAATACCCAGCTGTCAGGTCAAATGTACTTAAGTAGTTGGCAGAAGCCAATCTATCAATAAGTTCATCTGCTCTTGGTATTGGGTGGGCATCAGTCTTAGTGACTGCATTGAGACCTCTGTAGTCTACGCAAAACCTCTTCTCTTTCTTACCATCCTGGGTGTGAGGCTTTGGCACTAGAACTACTGGGCTAGCCCAAGGGCTATCTGAGGGCTCAATGACTCCCAGCTCCAACATTTTCTGCACTTCAGTTTTGATGCAGTCTCTGACATGATCAGGCTGTCTGTAGATTTTACTCTTGACAGGCAGACTGTCTCCAGTGTCAACTTCATGGGTACACCAATCAGTTTGGCTGGGTGTCAGAGAGAACATATGTCTGAAGGATTGCAGAACTTGCCTGCAATCCTGTTGCTGATGTTCAGAGAGGCTGCCACAAAAGACAACACCATCTACTGATCCATCATCAGGATTCTGAGTGAGCAGGTCTGGGAGAGGGTCACTCTCTTCCTCCTGTCCCTCATCTGTGGCCATGAGCAAGCCCATGTCCTTCCTGTTGACATATGCCTTGAGCCTGTTTACATGGAGCACCCTGAGGGGGCTCCTGGGAGTTCCAAGGTCCACCAGGTAGGTGACCTCTCCCTTTTGCTCAACAATTGTGTGGGGCCCAGACCATTTGTCTTTGAGAGCTGCTGGGGCCACTGGCTCCAGCACCCACACCTTCTGTCCAGGCTTGTACACAGTCAGGACAGCCTTTTGGTCATGCCAAGCTTTTTGGAGTTCTTGGCTGGCCTCAAGGTTTTTAGATGCCTTTTCCATATACTCAGCCACCCTGGAGCGGAGACCAAGTACATAGTCCACAATGTTTGTTCCAGGCTTTTTGAGAGGTCTCTCCCATCCTTCCTTTACCAAACAAAGGGGTCCTCTTACAGGATGCCCAAACAGAAGCTCAAAAGGGCTGTAGCCAACCCCCTTCTGTGGGACCTCTCTGTAAGCAAACAAGAGGCAGTGATCAGGATATCCCATCTTCTCCTAAGAGGTTCAGGTAATCCATGAATCATCCCTTTCAGGGTCCTGTTAAATCTTTCAACAAGCCCATTGCACTGTGGGTGATATGGTGTGGAGAACTTGTAGTTAACACCACATTCCTTCCACATTGCAGTCAGATATCCTGACATGAAGTTTGCACCTCTGTCAGAGACGACCTCCTTAGGGAAACCCACTCTGGAGAACACTCCAATTAGGGCTCTTGCCACCACAGGTGCTGTAGTGGTCCTAAGTGGTATAGCTTCAGGATACCTGGTGGCATGATCCACCACCACCAGTATAAACTTGTGCCCTGATGCTGTCTGGGGTTCCATTGGACCAACAATGTCAATCCCCACTCTCTCAAAGGGTACCCCCACCAAAGGTAGTGGTATGAGGGGGGCCTTTGTTTGACCCTCTGATTTGCCACTGGCTTGGCAGGTGTCACAGGAGCGACAAAACTCCTTGGTATCTTCATTCATGTGGGGCCAGTGAAAGTGTGAGACAAGCCTGTCCCACGTCTTTGTCTGACCTAAGTGACCTGCAAGGGGAATTTCATGGGCCAAGGTAAGAAGGAAACCTCTCTGAGACAAGGGGATAACCAGCCTCCTGGTCATGCCAGGCTTGGGGTCTCTTGACTCAGTGTACAGGAGTCCATCAACCCCAGTATACCTTGTGGGTACCTGTGGCATTCCCTGCAGCCTCAGCAGCAGCCTGCTGTCTGAGGGGTTCAATGGAGGGACAGTCTAACTGTGCCTTCCCCAGGTCTTCCCTGGAGGGTCCCCCTGAGCCCAGAAACTCAACCTGATCAGGTTCAAGCTCTTTAGGCTCAGTTTCCCTCAGTTCCTGGAGATCAGCTTCCTCAGGGGCTTGATCCTCAACCTGGGGCAAGGGGTAAGGCAATGCCTTAACCCTACTGCTCCTCTTCTTGGAAGGTGTCTGGCCGTTATTCCAGGATCCAGCTCCTGTTCAGTGGGGCATCTTTTGGCCTGTGACCTAGTCACAGCAAGGACATGTGCTGGCAAGCCTAACATTTCCATGTGAGTCCTCTGCTCCACTTCTGACCATAGGGATGTTTCCAAATCATTGCCCAACAAACAATCAACTGGGAGGTCTGAACTAACCACAACTTTCTTTTGGCCACTTACCCCTCCCCAGGAGAAACTAACAATTGCCATACTATGGTTGGTAGTGACATTGCTAGCATTGGTCACTAGGTAGTCTGTACCTAGCATGATCTGTCCAGGGTCCACAAAGTTAGGTGTCACCATTGTGACACTGGCACAAGTGTCCCTGTAGGCCTGAGCCATTTTTCCATTTATCAAAGGTGTCTGCCTGTATTTGTCCAAAGTATTGGGACTTGTGTCAGGGGATATATCCATATCCCCTGTACAGACAAGGACAGCCTGAGTGAGTGTGCCAACTAAGTTGTCAGACCCCTCAGTTCCCAAGGTTAACCCAACTAATGCCTTGGGAGGTGCACTACCACTACTGACTGAACTAGGGGGTGCAGTTGCCTTAGGGGCTGTAGTGGTAGGAGTTTGCCCTCCTCTTTTGGTGCACTCACTAAACCAGTGAGACTTACTTTTACAGTACTGGCACCACCTTTTTGACTGGCCTTCTGGAGTCTTCTTTTTCTGCTGTGAAGCCTGACCCCCACCCTCTTTGGTTTGTTGGGGACCTGTCGAAGACTTCTGGTCATTTTGTTCATTCTTGTTATTACCCTTCTGGTCTGCTTTCTTCTGACCACCCTGGTTCTGGTTCTGCTTGATCCTTGTCCTGACCCATTTGTCTGCCTTCTTTCCCAATTCTTGGGGAGAGGTCAGATCTGAATCAACAAGGTGCTGGTGCAACAACTGGTTCTGACAATTATTTAAAATCTGTTCTCTCGTCATGAGATTGTACAACCCTGTGTAATCAGTAACCTTGCTACCCAGCAACCAGCCCTCCAAAGCCTTAGAGGCACAATCCACAAAGTCAGACCAGTCCTGAGACTGAGTTTTCTGGGTGTCTCTGAACAGCAACCTGTACTGCTCAGTGGTTAAACCAAACCCATCAACCAGTGTATTTTTCAGGACCTGGTAATTGTTAGCATCCTCCACTCTTGTAGTGAGGAGCTTGTCTCTACCATTGCCATCAAAGGAGAGCCACAGTATAGCTGCCCACTGACTTTGGGGAATGCACTGCACAGTGCAGGCCCTCTCCAAAGCAGCCATCCATTTCTGGATGTCATCCCCTTGCTTGAAGGGGGGCACTATCTTTGTCAGGTGTTTAGTATCTAAACCCTTCTCTTTATCTCTTGGGAGATTGCTGCCACCAGTGGGAACTATCCCACTCATCTGCTGCTCTCTAGCAAAGGCAAGCTTTTCTTTGGCCAGGGCAAGTTCTTCCCTTTCAATCCTCAGAGTAGCCTGTCTCCTTCTGGCTTCATGCTCCATTCTCTGAGGGGAAGTCCATCTCCTCTGGGGAGAGTTCCTTCTCCTCTGAGAAGAGGCATTAGAGTGCAGAGATCTATTGGAGTCCATAGAAAGAGATCTATCTCTCCTAACTCCAAGGTTAGGCCCACTTCGGGTCAGTACTGGGGGTCCCCCAGATCCTAGCCCAAGTAAGTCTAAGTTGGCCCTAGTTAGCCTTCTGACTACCTCAAGACCCTTGTCTACCTCATCCCCAGAGAGCTCCTCGAGTTCCTCCTCCTCAACTGCATTTGTAGTGTTGTGGAGGTCTGGATCCCCAGAGGTACCCTCTAAGGCTGGCATATTCCCATCTAGCTGAGAAATCTTTCTCGCATCATATGTCTCTAAGAGACCTATCAGAAAGGGAATGGTGGGGTTAGACCCCTGTTTCAGTTTCCTGGAGGTACACACTGGTCTCATCTCCTGGAAACAGAGCTGCATATCTTGATTTGACCTGTGGAGGGTCAATAACCACAAGGGGGGTCTCAGTAGACTCTCCCTGGGTAGACATGCTTTTCTAGTGAGGTGTAAGTGGTGCACTTACCTACACTATTTGTTTGCCTACTGATCCCTTGCTAGAGTTGTAGTTTAGGGTGTGCTAGGCCCTAGGAGCTACAACAGCTGGTTCAGTAGAACTCAGTATTCTAAGCTAAGTTATATGTACCTCAGTACTTATGTGATCTTTCAAATGATATTCTTAGGATATGCGTGGTAAAACAACAGCAAGCTCAAATCCCAACCGCTGCTCACCAATGTGAGAAGTTGGCCTGATATGCAGTGCTCACTATTCTAGTGATCACTATGTATCAGTCCAGACAACCCTTATTGATGATTGGTTGTAAGTCAACCTTATAGACCAGCTATCCTAGTAGCATGGATACGAGCAGTCTAAGGCTAAGACTCTAGAGGGCGTGTTAAGCCAGCTGTTTTACCATCACATTACCCCTTGAACACCAAGTGAAAGGACACCACACAAGTTGTTATGAAAATAAACGTGTATTTATTTCTAACAAGACTACCCTGAACTCTTTATGAGTCAGGGAGCTAAGCACACAACAAAACTCTTATAAAAATACTTTAAGTCGCACAATTTACACAAATGCCCGAGGGGCACGAAAAACCATATACACAAGAAGTGGAATGCGAATTACTAGCAGGTAAGTAACTATTCTCATAGACTTTAGAATCGCTAGGCCTACAATACTAAACACTTAGGTTAGGAGCAGGAGGCCTGTGGACGTCGTGTGCAGAGTGGGAACTCTCACGCGTAAGGCGGGAAAAAGTCTATGGAGGCTAGCAAAGACAAAGTTACTGTTCTCGGGCGAACCCGACTAGGTGGGTCGAAAACGGGAGTGGATCCGAACACTTAGGGTGTTGGACTATGCTGGAGCACCGGGGTACTCAGTTTACCTAGCCCAGGGGCTACGGCTGCATAGGGTTGAAGTTGCGTCGGAAACCCGCGTTGAAGAACCAGGAGCCTGAAGAAAGAAGTTGCTGGCAGGCGACCAGTGAAGAAAGTTCGTGGAGATCCAAGCCTGGATCAGGGAAGAAGAAGACCTGTAAGCAGAGGGGACCAAGTTCTGAATCACTAGCCAGTGATTTAGGTGGGTACCAGAGTGGCACCGGGCGAAGTCACCTCGACCAGGTGAGTGGGCGCTGCTGGGCTCTGCAGTCTCTCGGACCAGGAGGCGTTGTGGGCGACCAGGATGGAGGTGCGAGCTGTCCCACTAAGGTACTTGCTGTCGACGTCGCTGGACCCAGGATTGGGGCAACAAGTCTTGGCAAATTCAAGCCCACGCGGTGGACCTAAAATGGAGTCTGGAGTGGACCAAGAGGGTCCGGGGTGCTCCTCTGTTGGAGGGGAGCAAGGGCCAGTCTGGAGCAACCAGACCAGCGGTGTTTGTCGTCGTGAAGCGTCGTAAAAGGGCCACTAGCCAACGGGCAAGCGACCTGGACAACGCGGTGAGCAGCAAAGAGCAGAAGGGCCCCACGCAGATCTCGTGGATGCAGGGGGGCTGAACTTCGGTGCTGGAGCTGCTCAGGGTCGGGGCTTCTCTTACCCCAAAGCACTCAGTCGAGGGTCACTCGGTGGTCGTGCTGGACAAGCGTCGTGCAGTTCTGAGGATGGCCGGTCCCTCGAGGTCTCGTCACACCCACGAATCTCAGCGTAACTGACGATGTAGGTAGAGGTCAGAGGTGCCAGGGAAGCCGGTTCTCGTCGTGCTGGAGCAGTCTTGATCCGGAGGAGAGACTTGCAGCAAACCGCGATGCTTGGTTGGTGCCTGCTGCTGCAGGGTGACTACTCCTTAGTCACAAGGGAGAAATCTTGAGAAGAGTCTTGAGTTCTTCGTGTAGAAGGTCGGTTCAGGATTCAAAGATTGATCTAATTTGGAAGGGGGCCTGCTCCTACCTTCATCCTGAAAAAGGGGGCTGGCACGCGACTAAGTCCTGCCCTATGGGTGGGACTAGGAGGGGGGTGGTTACACCCCTCTCCTTTGGCAGGCTTTCCCCAGCTCAGGGTCTGGTGTGCCCCTGGAACTGGTTCAAGCCGGCCTATGCACAGTGAGCACCGGGGTGTCACTTGCAGTCACCTTCCTCTAAAGCCCTGCCTACCTAGGATACACAAAATCCTGTCTGGGACGGTGCTGGCACCGCCCCTGACAGGAAACCCTTTGTCCTTGCCTCCTGCGCTGGGAGGACTCCCAGCAACTGGAGGGCAGACTTGTGTCTCGGTGGCAGCATCCATTTTGTGGAGCTTAGGCTCTGTCTGACTTTAACCGGGGTTACAGGTTACCAACATGTCGTGTCCCTCTAGAAGGGTGGAATGCTAACCCCGTCGCCAGAATTGGCGAGGGGTTAGTATTCCAATTCGTATGACACCTTACTCGACATGTTTTGATAAAGCGATACCAGAGTTGGCATATAACCGCGAGGATTATAATGCACTTAGTATATGGTATGCGATATCATGGAAACGGCTAAGGGATAGATCCCAAAAGCCACAGACAGGCTCAGCTCATGCTAGAGCGCCATCTCACACGATTCCAAGCACTCTGCCTTCAGGATTGTCAAGGCCTGCCATAGGAGTGACTGATAGGAGATCTGTGTGTCCATTTAGGTTTAGATATAGGTATACTATATCTAAAGCAAAGGGTGAGTACACCACTTTGCCCCAGCTGTCAAGCAGCCAGTTGTGTCTGTTTGGTTAGTCAGCCCAGGGGTGGCATAATACATGCTGCAGCCCCTGGAAGACTTCTGGGTACCCCTCAGCCCTGGGTACAGGGACTTAGAGAGGGCCCAGTGCCAATTCAGTACCTGGGTACAATTTGGAATAGAGAGAACAGCTAGGCTGTGGGTCTGATTAGCAGGCCCACAGCCAGGGAAAGTCGTAAACCAGTGAAACAAAAAGCAAAAATCTGGGTGATCATAGGATTGCAGACCCTACTCTCCTACAGTCATGCTGGATCTGATGAGTTTGGACACCACCTTCGGAATCAGGGGCAGAGGAGGAAATGCGTAAGCAAATGTCTGACCAGTCCATCAAAAGGGCATTCCACCTTGTCCCTGGACGGTGGAATCTGGACGCGAAGGCGCGGCATTTTGAGTTTTCGTCGTCCGCGAACAGGTCTATTTCTGGACGACCCCAGCGATGGAAAAGGTCTGCCCACCACCTAGTCTGGCTGATCTTCGAAGTGCCTGCTGAGTGCGTCGGCCTTGACATTTAGCTCTCCTGGAGGTGCACCGCCACTACTGTGAGGTTCCGTGCAAGCAGCCAGTGCCATATGGCTTGTGCCTCCAGAGAGAGAGGACGCGACCGAGTTCCGCCCTGCTTTTTCAAGTAGAACATGGTCGTCGTGTTGTCCGTTTGAATCAGAACTGAGTGTGATTCGAGTGCAGGAAGGAAGGACTTCAGAGCCAGATGGACTGCTCGAAGCTCTAGCATGTTGATATGGTAGGTCTGTTCCTTTGTTGACCACCTTCCTTGAATCTGCAGACACCCCATGTGCGCTCCCCAGCCCTGGAGAGACGCGTCTGTGACTATAGACTGTGTTGGGAGAGGTTGGTGAAAGGGCACTCCCACCAGAAGGTTGCGAGGGTGAGTTCACCATTTGATGGAGGTCTTCATCACCTGGGAAAGATAGATCCGGTCTTCCCAGAGCCCTGTCGACTGATCCCATTGATCCTCCAGAGCCTGCTGCAAAGGTCGCATCCTCAGCCGGGTGTGAGGGATTAGGAAGATGCAGGATGCCATGGAACCCAGCAGAGACGCCACTTGACGCGCTGTTGAATTCTGGGATTGCAGGAGAACTCTGCACTTCTGCTGCATAGAAAATAGTCTCTCCTCCGAAGGATACGCTTTTCCCAGTTTTGTATCCAGAACGGAGCCCAGGTTGTGTAAGGATTGGGTCGGTAGCACTACTGACTTCTCCATGTTGACGTGGAGGCCGAGTCTGCGCAATTGTAGCAGGCAAAGGTGTAAGTTGTTCTCTACTTGCTGAGGAGATGGGCCTTTTAGGAGCCAGTCGTCTAGGTAGGGATAGACGAAAAACCCTTTTTTGTGCAGGAAGGCTGCCACCACTGCCATGCATTTGGTGAAGACTCTCGGCGCTGACTTTAGCCCGAAAGGCAGGACCCTGTACTGGTAGTGCTTGGTGCCTATCAGAAACCTTAGGAACTTCCGATGTCGCATGGAAATTGGAATGTGGAAGTAGGCATCTTGCAAGTCCATCGAACATCCAATCTCCTACTTGCAGATGTGGACATATTTGGTAAAGAGCAAGCATGCGGAACTTCTCCTTGACTATGTTCTTGTTTAGAACACGAAGATCCAGGATGGGCCGAAACTTGTTTTCCTGATCCTTTTTGGGGACAAGAAAGTATCTTGAGTAGACTCCTTTTCCCCTTTGAGAGGGAGGCACTTCTTCTATAGCTCTTTTTTGGAGAAGAGCCTTCACCTCTTTTCGGAGCAGATCGAGTTGGTGCGGACGAGATTTCTTTGGAGGAATGTCCTGTTGAGGCGCACGGAAACGAAGAGCATATCCATTGCGCAGTGTATTCAGCACCCACCGGTCGTTCGTGATGCTGTTCCACTCTTCTAAATGTTTTGAAACACTTCCTCCCACTGGAGTGGACAACGGTGCCAGAGGAAGCCAGAGCTCATAGTTTTCCACCTCTAGTCGAAGTAGAGGACTGTTGGTGACCTCCTCTACCTCGGTTGGCTTTACCACCTCGAAACTGGGTTTTGCCCTGGGTTTGAGCCCCTCTGCCGGACTTGAAACGGCGTTTGAACTCTTTTTTTCTAGGCCGACTGCCTTGACGGGGTCGAGCTCGGCTTTCATCAGACTCATTTCGTCATCCGTGTGCTGGCCAAAGAGAGATGTGCCGGTAAACGGGATGTTCAGAATGCGTTGTTGCGCATCAGGCTTGAGGCCTGTCAGGCGCAGCCACGAAGAACGTCTGGCACATACCCCATGGACATAGGTATGCCCCGCCAGTATCGCTCCATCTGCAGCAGTGCTAATCATCTGATTAGCAACAAGACTTCCTTCTGTTAGGGTCTCCTCGAAGTCTTGCTGGTTCTCCTTAGGTAATTTGGATTTAAAACGTTCCATTGAGTCCCATAAGGCTCTGTCGTATCTGCCCAAAAGTGCAGCCGCGCTAGAAACCTTCAGCGTCGAAGCGGCAGAACTACAGACCTTGCAGCCCCACGAGTCTTGCAACTTGCTGTACTTATCAGGAGGCGTTGAGGAGGAGGGAGAGACTGAGTGGGTCTTTCGTGCCGCCGCCACCACTACTGAGTCGGTGGGAGGATCTGTTTTCACAAAAGTTGGATCAGAGGGTGCGGCTTTATACTTCTTCTGAATGCGAGCCGGAACCGCAATTACTGATGCTGTGGCCAAGAACACATCATTGACAGGGTCCATGATCCCTGGGACCAACGGTAACACTGGACGAGAACCCGACTTTTAGTGAAGGGTTTCAAAAATCACTGTCGTGGAGACCTGTGGCACAGACATCTCGATGTTTAACTTCAGAGCACCCCTCTGTAGGACATCATGGTAGGTGTTAATATCGTCCACCGGGGAAATCCTAGAGATAGGGCTATCCACTAAGGTAGGAGAGTAATCCCGTGTGGAAGAGCGGGTAGAAGCGGCAGAAGAAGTAGCTGGTGTTCGAGCTCTTCTTTCTCGTGATCTTCTGGCTGGTACCCCCCGTCTAGGGGAACGATCGCGTCTCCTTTCGTGAGACCTTGCTGAACGCTCTTCTCGTGCAGGGGAACGAGATGCAGCTTGTCTCGCAGGCGATCTTTCTCTGCGCCTGGGAGGGCTGCGTCTATCCACTTCGTCGACCAGTCTTTGCAGTGGAGATCTGTGCACTGGGCTGACATATTCCTGCAGCCGTCTTGTGGCCCCCGAGTCTCGCCAATGGTGCAGAGGCCTATTCCATCTGGGAGACAACTGCACAACCTCATTGGGAGGTCTGCGGGAAGGACTTCTAGATCTGCGAGGACTTCTGGATCTTGATCTGGAAGAACCAGAAGAATGACGGGAGGCTGATTCAGTCCTTAGTATCACAGAAACCTCCCTGGATCCTCGTTCAAGGTGTCTTGACGTCGATCTGGATCGTTCATGCCTCGACTCCGAGCGATGATGATGATGATCCCTCGACGTCGACCGGTGTTTCGCCACCGTCAACGGAGTCCTTTCCCTTGGCGGCAACTGTTTCTGTGGCGCCGGTGGATCAGGCGATCTAGACGTCGTAAGCCTCCGACGTGAGGAATGGTCTCTCGACGTCGACCGGCGTGGTGTTGCCGACGACGGAGTGGTCTTTGACTTCGAATGTCTACGTGACGTCGGCGGAGGGGTATTGGTCGCCCTCGACGCCGAACGATGACACGACGGCGAAGATGTCCTTCTCGACGGCGGAGGACTCAGGGCTCTCGACGTCGGTCGCTTAGCCTGCGACGATGGAGGTGAGCCAGCTCTTGGCACCGAACGTCGTGATGACGACGAAGGCGGAGGCTCCTTACCCCTCGACGCCGAACGTCGCCTGGTTGACAGCGGCGGAGGGGTCACACCTCGACGCCTGTCGTCGTCTGCTTGACGACGGCGGAGGTGTAACGCCCCTCGACGCCGGTCGCCGCCTGGTTGACGTCTGCGGAGGGGTCTTATCTCTCGACGCCGATCGTCGCCGAGTTGACGATGGCGGAGGGTCTTGACATCTCGACGACGACATACCTGATCTTCTTGACGGCGAGCCTGCCGTCGACGGTGATAAATGTGGTTTTTTCGACGAATGACCCACCGGTTGCTCCTTTCTCAGCGCGGAGCCCGACGCTGAAGCTGCAGGACGAGAAGACTCGCCCTTTGAAGGTTCTCTGGACCTCTTGGAGCTCTTCTTGGCTGGGGACCTCCCTCAAGAAGACCTATAGGCTAGCCCATAGACACGAATCCTCTCTCTCTCTTTTAAAGTTCTTGATGACAGAGACTCACAGTGAGGGCAGGTCCTTGGGTGATGGTCTTCAGGTAAGCACAGGATGCATACCTCATGGCTGTCCGTCTTGGCCTTCTTCTTGCCACAAGAAGGGCATTTGTCAAAAAGGGCAGGCATTTTCAAAAGAAAAAGCTTACCAACAAGAGAAAACCTACTTGACAAGATGAAAAACGTCGAAGTAGGGTCAAAAAAGTAGAAGTCTGAGAGAATTTTCTGTCAGAAATCAGAAAAATAGTGGAGCTGTGAATCCAGGATCCTTCCTGAAGGAGCCGGAAAGAACAACTGACCCAACTGTCACCCCTGAGGCATGATGGGATACTGGGGGTCATGAGTGCCTTAAAGGCACGGTGTCAGTTTTTTGTAGCATGCAGCTACAGGTTAGCTTTTCAGTCTTTTAGACTGTGTGTTTGCAATGCAGCCTGGGAGCTTTCTATGCTTTCAGGATATAGTAAGAATTTCTACTGCTTTTTCAGCATTAAAACAGTTTCAAAGCAATCTTTGATGTTGTTTCTCATGTTTCTAATGCATATGTTTCATGTATGGTGGAAATTCTTTACAGCATAATCCAGCTCAATGGTTATTTTGGCTGCAATTGCTTGTATATATATATATATATATATATATATATATATATATATATATATATATATATATATATATATATATATATATATATATATATATATATATATATATATGGGGCACATATAATATAGTGTTTCCGGGGTCCCGCGCATGGGCGGGAATATTCTAATGCTTATGACTATTGATGAGGATCCCCTGGAAGAGAACCACATCTGTAATACAGCTGTGGTAAAACAATGTAAACAAATGCAGCCAGTACAATGCACAGTTGGAATGATGGTGGTGTATCCTGGTTATCCTCAATAGAAAGAAGTAACAATATTGTTGTGCACCTCCATGTTTTGAAAAATGCATGCCTAACCATCAAATGTCAAAGTTCAATATTTAAATATAGCTGTTTTCAGAGTAAGTGGTATTAATTTTGAAAACAGACTACCACTCAAACAGTTCATTGCAGAAATGTCTTAATTTAAATTGCAGAGACAGTAATGCAGTCTGCACAGTGCTCGGCGTACACAACACCCAACCGAGAGAGACTATACCTACTACTCTGCAGCCCACAAAACGTATGCACGTCTTGACCACTTCATAGCTTCTACTTCCCTCATGGCTAGCTTACACTCTTCAGTGATCACTCCCCGGTCCCTTTCTGATCATGCCCTCATCTCCGTATTCATTCCAGCGCAGTGCAAGCGAACGGCCCGCCCAGGTTGGCGGTTATGTGAAAGTCTTCTCCACTCAGAAGAGGTGGTTAAGCGGATCCGGGATACCATAGTACACTACTTCCAAGACAACGATGTGGGGTCTACCCCACTCGCGTCAGCATGGGAGGCCCTGAAATTGGTGACTCTGGGTGAATTTACAGCGGTCGCGGCACCATATTCATCCCTGCGAAAAGAGAACCGCGCAGAGTTGGAAAAGGAAGTGGGGGAACTAGAAGCGGTGCATAAGCGTACTGGCACACCGAGAATATGGCGGGAATTAGAAAATCGACGCCTTATGCTGAAACACTTGGATTTGGACAGGGCGGAACGCGCTCTTCTCCGACTGAGACACACATTTTACCTTAGTAACTATAAGTGTGGGAAAATGCTGGCACACAGGTTACGGGCGAAAACACAAATGTCCACAATTCAGTCAGTTCAGGACCACTCTGGGGAGGAGCAGTACGCAGATGAGCGAATCGTCGATGGCCTTCTGCCGTTTTTACCAGCTTCTTTATACCGACAGAGACTCTCCCTTGCATGCTCCAAATGTGTAATTGAGTACTTGTGATATTTTCCCCATCTCCCGAAACACGGCCAAAAATCTGGACTCAGCCATTCGCATAGAAGAGCGGATATCAGCCATTTCGAGGCTGAAAATAGCTAAGTCCCCAGGGCCAGATGGTTTCCTGGCAGCTTTCAATAAAACATTTTGTGTGGAGCTGGCTCCATTTTTAACCCGCTTGTTTAACTCTTTTCTTGACACAGAGACAGTGACACCCTCGAAGTCAGAAGCTGCGATCTCAGTCATACTGAAACCAGGGAAGGACCCCAGGAACTGTGGGTCCTACCGACCCATTTCGCTCCTTACTATGGATGCGAAGCTATTCTCTGGCATTTTGGCCTCGCGCCTTAAACCCCTCATGGCCGATATCGTAGACCCGGATCAATCGGGTTTCATACCCACTAGACAAGGGGCGACAATTCTAAAAGACAGCTGTATCTCATTGATTTAGTACACCGCTCACTGCAACAGGCCTTCCTGCTCTCTATCGACGCGGAGAAGGCCTTCGATCGCGTCGATTGGAAATACTTGTTCGCTGTGCTGCGAGGTTATGGCTTTGGAGACCGCATCATCCGTTGGATACAATGCCTGTATGCTGCCCTCAAGGCTTTTGTGCAGGTTAATGGTTGCAGGTCAACCACTTTTCTATCACTTGGGGAACACGCCAGGGCTGTCCCCTCTCCCCTCTTATTTGTTCTCTACATGGAGCCGTTTGCCCAGAGTATTCGGTCCAAACCTGAAAATCAGGCCTTACATTTGGTGCGGATATGCATATAATTAGCATGTACGCGATGAGGTGATACTCTCTCTCACCCAGCCCCGGTTAACCTTGCGGTCCCTGATTGGCGAACTTGTGGTCTTCGGGAGGGTGTCCGGATTTAAAGTCAACCTCGTGAACTTGCAGATACTCAACATTTCAGTCCCAGTGGATGAGATGTTGAACCTGCAGCAAGATTTCGAATTTCAATGGATCCAGGCGGACATTACCTACCTTGGTCTTAATCTGACCCGACCATCACCAAGACAGTTCTCCCTCAATTACACCTCACTGCTTGAACAAAAGACTAAGGCACTGGACACCTGGTCGCGCCTCAAGCTGGCGTGGTTCGGGAGAATAGACGCGGTGAAGATGAAGATACTGCTGCGCATCCTATACATCTTCCAGTTGCTGCCACTGGCTCCGCCGCCAGGTGCACTCAAGAAGCTGCAATCACTAACCGCTCTTGATCAAATGGGTCGCTGCAATGGATGTATGTATGTTGTCTGAAAAAACTGTAAACAAGGTCAGGGGGTGTCCTGGAACTTGGGATAGGAAATGGGGACATTGGAATGTTTATAGAGGTGAACTTTGTACTTCCCCCTACAACTGAAATGGCGATGACCAGAACTGGTCCTCCCCGAACTCGTACTTGTGATGCACCGCTGTGATGTATGCATTCTATGTCAATTTTGTACTCCCTGACTGTCAACTGATCACTTCCTCTGCTCTTGTTCAATAAAATATTTTAAACAAAAAAGAAGCTGCAATCACTTATCACTTTGTGTGGGAGGGTAGGAATCCACGTCTTTCCCTAATGCACATAACTTCCTCGAAGGCACAGGGGGGGGGTTGGGACTTCCGCTTATAGGGACTTACTCTCAAGCAGCATGTCTTTGATACCTGGTAGAGTGGAATAGGCCCCTGTCCAGCAAACACTGGAATTTTAAGGACCAATCTGTAGCCGGTGTCAATATCTGGCGGGAACTGTGGATGCCCCGTAAACATAGGGCATGGAGGCTAAACTCATCACCCGTCACCTCCCTACGCTCAAGGTCTGGGATCGGGATCGGCTGGCAGTAACGAAGGGATGGACCTCATTCACCTCTCCCATGACCTCGATAGTGGATAATCCCGACTTACCGCAGGGACAAGCATCTCCAGTGTTTCACCATTGGAGGGAGGAGGGATGCAAGAGAGTTGGCTCCCTTTATGATACAGAGGGTTTGATCCCCTTTCCCCAATTGCGCAAGGACTATGACCTACTCCCCACGGATGCCTCACATTACTCACAAGTCGCTCACTAGGTTCCGCATTCCGTTAACTTTGCCCAAATGTTTCGACCCCTTACAAAGTTTGAAAAATGGTTGGTGTGTAAAAAGGATGACCGTCCGCTCATCTTGGAGTTGTATGCTATGATTATTGTGCGCCCTTCTGGATCACCATACAAAGGCCCAGGTACGGTGGGAGACTGAACTGGGTAGACCCCTATCATCCAAAGAGTGGGAGCATGTGCTATATAGAACACAGCACACAACACAGCGGGGGCAGAATCCGCCTTTAAGTGGTTACATACTGGGTATTACATGCCGGCTCGTGTACATTGTTGGGAAAAGACCAAGACAGACCTCTGCTGGCGGGGGTGTGGCTCAACGGGTACTCTTGTGCATTTGCTCTAGCACTGCCCGAAATTAGTATTAGTATGTTACTGGTCTGTGGTTATTAATGACATTGATGCTGCATTTCGGATTATATTGCCGCGCGCCCCAGAACACACGCTGATGGGCCTCCCCCATCCTAAAGCGTTTCCACTAAAATCGTTGAGGCAGACAGATTGCAATGGCCCTGCTAGCAGCGCGACAGGTTATCCTAGCGAAATGGGGAACGCCATCAGAGCCCAAGACGATTTACTGGATACACAGTCTTTGGCAACTCCTGGCCATGGAGCGCCTTTCGCTCAGCGTAGAAGGGAAGGGCAAGGAATTTGCTTAACTGTGTGCCCCTTATATGCAAATTCTCGCCAAAGATATAAGAGACGTGACCTGCCCCAAGTATCTGCAGATCCTCAAATTACTCCCATTGGAACCTCCCGGATCCATCCGTCGGCCGGAAAATTGAACAGCTGCTTGTTCCAGGTGGAGTGCGGAGTTGCAGCCATACTGATGGTGCTAGAACTGATGCGGAGGGTGGATGGGTAGGGTGGGTGAGTTTGCTTCTGTTGCTTGGTTTGTTTATTCTCGAAATTGTGGTCGACAACAGCGGCTGAGACAATATAGCATTCATACTTGACTTGCATCGCAGGGTCGACCTCTGGGGTGTAGACCTATACGCTGTGTATGCATGCCTAATCCGCGCTCTGCCGGCTTTCAGATGTAGGCAGCAAGCTGTGTACGTATTCCCTGAATCCCACGTAATAAAAACGATGGATTCTAAATTGCAGAGACAAATTCCACCTACAATTTCGTTTAGGAAATGTGTTTAGATTTCCCTCATGCAGAGCTCTTCTGTAGAGCTCAATCAAAGAGTAGTTCACTATTAAGTTAGACTTTTGTCTCAGTTTTTCTCTCAGTTAAACTTAAGACTAAAACATAAGTTCAACTGAGATAAACGTCTAAATTACTACTCGTAAATGCACCTTGTGAATACCAAAAGTCATAAAGTTAGACTTTCATCTCAGTTTATCTTTGTCAATCGGGCCCTTAGTCTTGACATAGACATCCCTACAGGAGAGGCTTGACAATTTTCTACCTATCAGAAATGTGTTCAAACATTGCTCAACTCTCTTTGCCTGGAAAGAAAAGAAGTTACTTACCTGTAACTTTGGTTTCCCAGTATTGGTAACTTTCATAGATTCCCATGCTTTGTATCATTCCCCGCCGTCGGAATGGGAGCCTCGGTAGTATCACTACCATAGAAACAAAAGAGAAAAATAGGCCTAGGCCTCATCTCATTTTGTATCCTATCACCCTCTTTTTGTAAAAGAGACCAAACTTTTGTACGGACCAATCAGAGCAGCCTCACCCCATAGAACCTTCCTGAGAGAGCTCAGAGCCTCAGATTTTCGTAGCCGTTGTGCAAACCGCCACTATCTCTCGTCAAAAGACTGAGTTTTCCCTGGGGAGGAGGGTGGGCGCATGGGAATCTATGAAAGTTACCAATACTGGGGAACCAAAGTTACAGGTAAGTAACTTGTTTTCTTGCCCCAGTATTGGAACTTTCATAGATTCCCATGCTTTGTATCAGAGTAGCTAGCAGTAAATCACAAAGACTCATTTTGTAGATACATGGCATCACATAACCATATTAGCAATACTTGTAGCATAGCAAAACAATAAACAAAATGTGCTCACCAGGATGGAGGGATTGTAGGGAAAGCTCACCTCTCAATGAAAAAGATTTCGCAGAACTGCTTGACCAACAGCCGCGTCGTCTCGTCCTGCAGACTCCAGGCAGTAGTGTTTCGCGAAGGTATGAGTACTGCTCCACGTTGCTGCCCTGCATATGTCCTTAATGGTGACTCCAGAGAAGAGAGCCACCGACGATGCCACAGACCTTGTGGAATGTGCACGTACTTTTCTGTCCAGTGGCTTGCCCGCCTCCTGATGGCAGAATTGAATCACACTGGAGATCCAGCGGGAAATGCCTCTCTTTGCCAAAGGAAACCCCTTCCGTGGTGTGCTGAAGGACACAAACAACTGGGATGATTTCCGAAAGGGTAGTGTGCGCTCTAAGTAGAATTTCAAGCATCTCTGAACGTCCAAAGAATGCAATGAGCGTTCCGCAGGCGTAGAAGGGCGCGGAAAGAAAGACTTTAAAATCAAAGGCTCATTTAAGTGGAACTCAGACGGCACCTTCGGAATAAACTTCGGATTGGTGCGAAGAATAAGAACATCCTTTTTGAATTGAAGGAATGGATGCACTATGGAGAGGGCTTGAAGCTCACTAACTCTTCTCGCGGATGTCAGAGCTAAGAGGAGGGCAAGTTTCCAAGACAGGAACTTCAAGTCTTCCTTGTGCACAGGCTCAAACGGAGCTTTCATGAGTTGAGCCAGGACAAGATTGAGCTGCCAAACTGGTGGAGGAGGTCGAACTGGAGGATACATCCGGAACAAGCCTTTTAAGAATTGTTTAACAATCCTAGAGGACCATAAGGAAGGGCCTGAAGAACTACGCCGAAACCTTGATATGGCTGCAAGATGTACCTTCACAGACGAATGCGCCAACCCAGACTTAGCCAATGATAGTATATATGGCAATAGTTGATGAGGCAGCGACTTGTAAGGATGGAGACCTTGTCTTTGACACTATAGGCAGAACCTCTTCCGTTTTGCCTTGTAAGTTTTATTAGTGCTCGGTGCTCGAGCCTGTGACAAAACTTCTCTACATTCCTGGGAGAGATTCAGATGACTGAACTCTGTGTTCAAGAGCCACGCTGTCAAGTGTAGCGATTTCGGATCCGGATGGTAAACCTGTCCCTGATTCCTTGACAACAGGGACGGAATTGGTTGTAAGCGAATTGGAGGAGCCTGGGAGAGCCGCAGGAGTTCTGTGTACCAAAATTGGCGAGGCCACGCTGGTGCAATGAGAATCATCTTGCATGGTTCCGCCTTCATTTTCCTGAGTACTCGAGGAATGAGGGGAATTGGAGGAAAAGCGTAAAAGAATGCGCAGTACCAGGCCATCGAAAGGGCGTTCCTCAGGGATCCCTGATGGTGAACTTTGCTTGCGTAAAACCGGCATTTGGCGTTCACCGGAGAGGCAAAAAGGTCGATGGTTGGTGTCCCCCAAACCGAGAACACACTCTCCAGAATAGACTGATTCAATTCCCATTCGTGAGTCACCTCTGTCTGGCGACTCAGGGCATCCGCCTTGACATTGAGCGAGCCTGCCAGGTGTTCCGCTCTCAGACTGATGTTGTGAAGAATCGCATAATCCCAGATCCTCTGTGCTTCTGTGGACAGAGTTTGCGACCTCGTTCCCCCTTGCTTGTTGACGTAGTGCATGGCCGTCGTATTGTCCGTCCGCACCAGCACTGTATGGTTGCGAACTCTGGGAAGGAAAGCCTGCAAGGCCAACCGAATGGCCGTCAGCTCCCAAAAATTGATATGGCACTGGCCCTGCTCAGGACTCCAGTGCCCGCTGACTTGAAGCTCTCGGAGCACTGCTCCCCAGCCCTCCAAAGAGGCATCCGTGGTCATGATCAGGGGGGATGGTGAAATTCTGAACGTCAGACTTTGTGCGATATTGCCTTGTACTAGCCACCATTCGCATGCCCTTCTCATTGCTGATGTCACCAACACCTTGTCGTTGAATGATCCCTCTGCTTGGCACCATTGTTTGTCTAGTTCTTCCTGCAGAGGACGCATTCGCAGCCTGCAATGCGGTATTAATGGTATGCAGGATGACATCGACCCGAGAAGGGACTTGTATTGACGGACTTAAAGGCATTTCTTGTGGAACAGTTGGCGAGCTGATACGATCAACTTTTGTTGATGCTCCTCCGAAGGACGAGCCGTGCATTGCTGTGTGTCCAAAATGGCCCCCAGGAATCTTGCGGCTCTGGAGGGTTGCAGAACTGACTTGTGTTTGTTTAGCTGAAGACCCAGGTGACTGAACAACTGGATGCAAGTTGAAACGGCTTGAGAAGTTTCCGTGAAAGATGGAGCCTTGACGAGCCAGTCGTCCAAGTAAGGGAAAACTTCCAGGGATTGTTTTCATAGAAAAGCCGCTACTGGAGCTAACACTTTGGTGAATACCCGTGGTGCAGACCGAAGGCCAAACGGAAGCACCCTGAATTGGAAATGGCTCTTGCCCACTGTGAAGCGCAGATATTGTCTGTGAGCTGGGTGTATAGGTATGTGGAAATACGCATCTTCTAAATCCAGAGACGCCAAATAGTCGCCTGGGTTCAAAAGAGGAAGAATTTCTAGGAGAGTGACCATCCTGAAAGAGAGTTTGATGAGATAAGTGTTGAGCTCTCGTAGGTCTAGTATGGGGCGCCAAGTCTCTGCCGTCTTCCTCACCAGGAAGAACCTGGAATAAAACCCTCTGCCCCTCTGAGAGAGAGGTACCGGTTCTATTGCCCCCTTGAGGAACAATTGATGGGCTTCGAGATGGAGCAGTCCCAGATGTTTTGTGCGGATGGCGCCCGGAGCTCTTGTTGGAGGAAGATCTTGGAATTCCAACGTATGGCCACTCTCTACAATATTCAGGACCCACTGGTCCGATGTTATAGACTTCCAGCTGTTCAGACAAAATGATATCCTGCCCCCCACTGATGTGACTGGGAGGGTAGGAACAGTAGGTAGAGCCAGGAGCCCGCTATTGCCGCTTGGCGTTGTCACATCCCTGACGGTTCTGACGGCCTCGCGGAGGTTGGCGAGAGTAAGACGCCGATTGTCCCTGCCGTTGATTTGAGTATTGGGTCTTATAAGACTGCAAAGATTGCGAGGAATATCTCGGTTGGGTGTTGCCTCTATACGAAGAGAAACCTCTGCCACGAGCGCCTTTAAATGGGACCTTACGGTAGTTGAGTGATCCCAAGGACTTTGCCGTGTCTGTATCCTTTTTTATATTTTGCAGGGCATCATCAACGTGCTTACCGAAAAGCATCTCTCCATCAAATGGGAGATCCAGGATCTTATTTCGGACCTCCTGACGAAACCAGGTGGCTCTCAACCAGCCCTGGCGACGTAGCACTGCTGACCCTGCTAAGGCCCGAAAAGCCGTGGAAGCTATATCCATAGCACAGTCGATAACTTCAGAGGAGGATTTCTCTCCCTCCATCAGCACTCTTGGCCTCATCCCTTGGGGAGTCTGGTAGTTGGTCCACAAACGGTGCCATGTCACACCACATCTCGCGATCGTATCTGCCTAGAATCGCGAGAGCATTTGCTGCTCTAACAAGCAAGCTGGCCATGGAAGAAAACCTCTTCCCCACGTTATCCAGGCGCCTACCGTCCTTGTCCGGAGGCGTAGTCAAAGGTGACGACGGGTTTTTGGACTTGCTTTGGGCGGCCTGTCAGATCACCGAATCAGGCTTCGGCTGTCCAAGAAGACAAGCTGGACTGCCTTCTGGGGCCTTATACTTCTTTTCCAGTCTGGGGAGAACCGGAATAACAGTGGCTGTATTTTGCATGATCTTCATACCTTCCTCCCACACATGTTCAATTATGGGAATGGACTTGACAGATCTTCTGTATTGTTCCTTGAAGTCATAGAGGAAACATTCAGACTCTTCTCTCGTAACCGGCAGTCCAAACCTCTTTGACGCTCTCTCCTTCAGGTTATGGAACTCCCCTATATCAACTGGAGGGGAGATAGAAGTATCACGACCAGAGGCGTCTGGATCTTGTAGCCCACTGTCACCCTGATCCAAGTCTGGGTCCTGCAATGGATCAGTCAAGGGATCCACCTGTACAGCCTCCTCGACCGAAGAGGTATCCTGCTGGACAGTATTGGCTGGTTCGGGATCCGGTGTCCAGGAACGGACCACAGGTATTACCGGTGGTGGCGTGAGGGGCACCACTGGCAAAGGAGGCAGACCGATAACTGGCTGTGCTTGTGACAACACCTGAGGTGGAGGTTGCGCAGACTGCATTGAAGGTTCCGAAGGAAACCTGTTTCGATAATCCTGCAGCATCATCTGTAGATCAGAGATGAGACCTGGCCACCATGTCCTGCCCTAAACCAGGCGTACGTCGCTCTTGTGGAACATAGTGATGAAACTGTTGGCCACCTGTATGCTCGTAATATTCCTCCGTGTCCGTCTCCTGCAATTTTACATTCAAGTCTGAGGGACTGTAGGCATCCCCATAATGGCCACTCTAATCCTCATCCTCGTCCGACTCATCATCCAGAAGCATTGACGGTGGATAGGACGAAACTCGTCACGGAGACGTCATTTCCGGTGTAATTTTCATCTTCTGCAGTGGAAAATGCATTTTTTGGCCCGTCGACGGTCTCGTCGACGGAGCCGTCGTCAACGGTGCAGCAGTCGTCGACGGTATTGTCAATGGAATCGTCGACGGTACAGCGGCCTTCGTCGACGAAATCTTGATCGTCGACAGTTTCGTAGACGAACTCGTCGTCATCACCATCAGCGTCAACGTCGAAGTTGTCGTCGTCGACGTAGTTTTTGTCGTCGACGAGGCCGTCGACAGCACCTTACCGGAGCTCATCGTCGTCGACGTGGAGGAAGCTATGGTCGACGAACCGGGAACCTTGCAGGACGACGAAGCCGTCGACGTGGAGATCCTACCGACGACGAGCCCGTCGACGGAGCCAGGGAAACAGCGGGAATTTTCACAGAAGCAATCGTCGTCGACGTACCTGATGTTTCCGTCGTCGACGGACACTGTTTTTTCTCCGGCCCGGTTCCTGGAGTGACAGAAGAGTATTTGTCACCGGTTTTTTCCTTTTTGGACAGAGGAGAAGTGATAGTAACCTCCTTTTTGTCCTTTGAGGCTGTAACCAATCCAGCAGCCTGTCCCTGCCTCTCCTTTTCACTTCCGTGAGGAGATTGAAGGGGACCAGCCCTCTCAGACCGGTCAGAGATCTTAAGAGGGGGCTCAGCTGAAGAACCAGGGGGAGACCTACCCCTCTTCCTGGATCTGTGAGAGGACGCTAAAGATGTTGAATCCTCTTCATCTGATGAGAGCACCTCCTTCCGAGTCTTCATCTTTTGAAGCCAGGTCAAAAGCGGACCCTCTCTATCACGAAGTGTCTTGGTTGAGAAGGTTCTACAAACTTTGCAGTCTGTTGCCTTGTGGTCAGGGTATAAGCAATAAATACAGCTTTCATGCTTATCTTCCACAAAAAGTCGTTTTTTCCCACAAGAGGCACAGGACCTGAATAAGGCCTTCTTCTCCTTGTCAGACATGACTTGATTTCAGTAGAAAAATAGAAGAAATAACCAGTAAGATTGAGAAAACTGAGCAGAGCTCAGTGGAGACTCCCTAGCACAACGTGCGGTAGAAAAATCTGAGGCTCTGAGCTCTCCCAGGAAGGTTCTATGGGGTGAGGCTGCTCTGATTGGTCCTTACAAAAGTTTGGTCTCTTTTACAAAAAGAGGGTGATAGGATACAAAATGAGATGATGCCTAGGCCTATTTTTCTCTTTTGTTTCTATGGTTGTGATACTACCGAGGCTCCCATTCCGACGACGGGGAATGATACAAAGCATGGGAATCTATGAAAGTTCCAATACTGGGGCAACTGTAAGGCGTGAAGATTTGAAAAATAAAATATTCAGATAGACCCACACGGACAGATGGCTGAACCATTTTTCCCAATGTAGGAGGCTAGACATGAAACTACAGGTGCTAGAAATGTTTCTGGTTCAATATGCAGAAGAGGAAACCTGTGTACCCCAAAAAAAATGACTACTGTTCCTTAAAATGAGCAATTATTAAAGCATGGTTCAAAACATTGGAGGTACCAGAGAAGCCAAACGAATTGCATGCCTGCTCAGTATGTTATTATAGTGTCCCATAACACATTGACAAGTTTTTTTCTCCAGGTCCAGGAAAAAGGAGCAGTGTCTCAACTGAAGTGGAATCGATTTTTCTCAGCAACGGGGACAGGAGGATCAGCTACTGAGAAGTGCAGCAAGTGTTGAATGGCTGTTGTTGAATCAGCCCTTGCTCACAATAATGGACAGACTTTGTAAGCCAGAAATATTAAACAAGCACAGCTCTCCTAGAAAATTAACAAACAGGCCTACCCTGCAATCACAATAGAAAACTTGAAGATAAATGATTTAACCCCTTCAGTGCGGCGCACGTTCAGCGGACGTCGCATACACTACCTCGGTAGTGCTGCGCATGTCTGCTGAACGTTCCGGCCCCGCCCACGCAATAGAATGTTCCGCACCAGCGCGGAACGTTCGGCGCAGATGAGGGGTTAAACATTGCCCAGCCAAAGGAAAAACTCTATACATAATCATATGGGTCTTGCATCTGCAGTCCAACTGGTTTTTAGTTTCTCTCAACATGCATACCCAGAATGACTGTCACAAAATTGTGCAAAAAAATAATATCATAGCCAGAATACAAAGTACCAAAATATTGTAGAAGTAGTATATATAGAAGAGTGGAATGTTGGGCGGGTCATTGAAGAGAATGAAGTGGATCAGGTCTTATAATGGCTGGTATTTGCTTTCTGCTTCAACATTCCAATGTTTGTTCCTCTGTTTTTAATTTAGAACATTCTACCCTCAGAGGGTGGAATATTTTAATAGCCTTATAGCCCTTCTACCTGAGGCTATACCAATTGTTAAAAGCCCTCTGCCTCGTTATATCCCCTTGCCTGCTGCTCAGACCTATAAATCAGGTTCAGGGCCTTTAACTACTGGTAAAGCTATATATATATATATATATATATATATACTACTGGCGGTCGCTAGTAATAATTAGGACCATGTTTCCGTAGGGAAAGTTTTTTGACTTGCCTTTAACTTTGGCGCTGTTTGATGAATCCTCATGTAAAAAAAATGCCCCAGTCAATCTTGTTGTACATGGAAAGTTCCAGGGCGATCCGTCAAGAAGGGGCTGAGAAAAAGGGGGTCAAAAAAAGTGTGTTTTCTCATGTTAACCCCCATAGGGCCTTTAGGCGATCCTGCAGCCTGAAGCACTGGATGTGTGAGAAATTAAAGGAACTCAAGATAGTGATATCTGTGGCCGCGGCTAATTTGCGAATAATAATAAGCTAGTGCACAGCTCTGATTGGCGGCCAACACTTCAACCAGAAAGTGTTAGCAGCCATCTTGGGACTTAAATTCAGTCGAGTCCCAAAACTAAATGTAAGAAAAAGAAAATGGGGCAGGGTAGGAATACCCTGACATAAAGTCTTGGGGTTCCAGGGGGACCCGGAAGGACAAAAAAGCATTTTTTTAAAAAACATTTTGCTGTACATTTGTGGCAACAAAAAAAAGAATGGGTTCCCGCGTTTTTTTAAAAGGGACCACGGGTTGGCCAAGTTCGGGGGGAATTTCATTTAAAAAAGGAGGGAGCGCACATGGCCTCCGTCCTGAGGCTCTTTGAGCCCTGGGGACCACCACCTCTCCGGGGCTTTATCTTTATAAATGGAGGGGGGCTACGTGGACCCTCCTCCTGGTCTTCATTTAATCCTCGGGGACCACCACCTTCCATGGCTTTACGTTGATAGGAGAAGGGGGACCACATGGACACCCCTCCTGGGTTTTGCAGAAGCCCCAAGGATCACCTCCTCCCTGTGGAGACTGCGCAGACACCCCCGGGGCTGCCAGCTCCAGGGGGCAAATCACTTAAAAAAAACTAGGAGTGGGAAGGATGGGCGCCACATCGCCCCCCGCCTGGTGCCATTAACGGCCATGAGGACCGCCGCCACCTCCCCCCACCCCCGGCTTCTGCTATGTCCTGGGGTGCCCACCCCTGGGACATAGCAGTTTGCTCTAACTCGGCAGGAGCTCTGGCAGCTCCCGCCAAGTCAGAGGATCATCAGAGATGTCACTGACCATGTCATGAGTAATGCAATATGTGAGGTCATAAGCAGTGCATTGCAGGGGCGTATGTTTTAGTTAGCTCAGGTAACTATAACTGCTGGATTTCTATGGTTTGTACGAATGAAATCTATGCCCAACTATAACATCTCTGTAATCTTTGCTTTCAGTGAAAAAATATATATATATATATATATATATATATATATATATATATATATATATATATATATATATATACACACATATATACACATACATACACACACACACACACACACATATATACATACATATATATACATACACACATACATACACACACACATATACACACACATATACACACACACACACACACACACACACACTTACACATGCATCATCAATGTTACATCATATATGTAGAATTAAGTATAGTAAGTCTACACTTGCTAACACACACTTATGTACCTCTAAGCAATACCCTTTCAGGCTTAGAGTGCAGCATAAATTATCCAAAAAACTGAAACATGGAACCCCGAGTAGCTCCCACATTTTAGGAAGAGGACATCTCCATAATATGAACCACTCGTAAAAACCACCAACACTCTAAAACTGCTCAACTCAAATGTTTGTTTCTGTAGCAGAGTTTTTAAGTATAGGATTAGCACAGTGCCAGCCACACCACGCTGAAAAATGACAAACCTCATAGCTCCCATGTTTTAGGCAAAGAGCAGCTCCAATATATGGAGCACTCCACAACTTCACCAACACTCTAAAAAAGCACCCCTCAAATGTTTGTTCCTCTAGCAGCGTTTATAAGCATAGGATTAGCACAGTGCCATCAACAATGAGCTAGAAAAGTGACAACACATGTTGTCATTTATGGAGCAAAGTCTTTAAGTATAGGATTAGCTAGTGCCATCAACACCGCACTGAAAAATGACAAAAGTCTAAAATGACAAAAGCCTTTTACTACTCCCGGCACAGTATTACTGCTTTGGATTGTTAAAATACCACCCAAGACAACCAGGACATGTTTTGCTCTTATTAGAGCTTATCAGAGAGCTATACCGTTATCCAGACACAAGGGAGCACTCAGTATAAGTCAAAGCAATACCCTTTCAGGCTTAGAGAGGAGCATAAATTGTGCAAAAAAAAAAAAAAAAAAAAAAAAAAGAAGCAGGTACCCTGAGCAAGGGCCCACGTTTTAGGCAAAGAGCAGCTTCACTATATGGAGCTCTCTACAACACCGCCAACACTCTAAAACCGCTCACCTCAAATGCCCGTTCTCTAGCAGAGTTTTCAAGCACAGGATTAGCACAATGCCGCCCATGCAGAGCTATAAAAGTGACAAAGCCTATTTCCATTTATGTAGCTAAATCTTTAGGCATATGATTTGCCAGTGATATATATTTCCCTCACAGACCATTATACTTTCTCGTTAAACATTATTCATATATGTTTCAATAATCATCAAGGATACAACAGTGACAAGCTCAAATCATCTCATTCTTATTTCATTTTATCAAAACCTTTCTTTTCTTTTTTCATCTCATTACTTTATTTTATCAAAAAGCTTATTTTTTTTAAATGATTATTTTTCTGTAAAAACACATTTATATAAAATTCTTGACTTGTAAAATCAAAAATACATTTCTTTTTGAGCAGTGATTATTCAAAATCAAACATGATATAGAACCAATTTTAAGAAAAATACATACAACCAAACTCCCCTGGATTAAATTCGATACATACAATCATACTTCAATCACACCAACTTATCCAATCTCACACCAACTATGCTCATACAATATCTGTACACAGTTGGAGTTATCTGTGACGAGAGAGCCCCTGCCAACACCGAAATCTCAATGAAGAGCACGAGACTCATTATTTGCCAGTGCCAGCCATGTCAAGTTGAAAAATGACAAAAGCCTTTTAGCACTCCAGGCAGGGTATTACAGCTTTGGTCTGCAACAGCTGGATGGATTTGAAAGCAGTTCTTCTTGGCCTCAGCTGTAAAATCCCTCAGACTACTTTCAGGTCAAGAAGGAGGACTGAGCTCATTCAATGTCCTATTGACTGCTACCAGTGGCAACATGGGGGGACAGGACTAGAGGGGTTGATTATATAGGGTTCCTGAAAAAAGATAGTTCCCAAATACACAGTGCTCCTTTTCCTTCCTGTACAGGTTTCCGGATAGCATCCTTTTCCAGGACACACTTCCAGCACCCATTTGTAAAGCGAGTTGGCCTCGTCTTCTAACACAGATGCAGCAACTCTAGCAGGGTTATTAACAAAGCCCCATGCACAGTTCCTTAGTCACCAAGCAACAAGGCAGGATCTCCTCTACTCCTTTTGGAGAAGAGGTTTAGCAATCCACTGATCCAGCAGGGAGCTCCTCCTTCTCCAGTCAGCCTACAGCTTTCTTTGCAGGGCCTTGCCCCATGTTTTATCATGCATCTGCCAAGAAGACAGTTAATTTCCTACCATCCAGAAGATGAACAATAGTTACTTACCTGTAATCTGTGGTTCTCAAGTGCTGATGTCTTTCATAGATTCACATGCCTGAATCATTCCCCGTCGTCGGAGTGGGAGTCCCACGGTACATAAAAAAAGCAATAACATGTACATAATAACCAAAAAACCTTGGTAATAAACAACCAGGAAGTAGCCCTAAGCTACAAGAGCAAAAACGTCCACACTCATGACTATCATAGTCATTTTGTATAGTCCAAACTGAAGCCAATCAGGCGACAGCACCCACCAGAATGTTCTCCCCAGAGGGTCAGGCTCTCAGATTTTCTCGCACAGGAGTGAAGCTTAGCATCATAGCCTCAGAGCCTCTCCAGGGAGGTGGGCGGGTTGCATGTGAATCTATGAAAGACACCAAAACTGGAGAACCACAGATTACAGGTAAGTAACTATTGTTCTTCTCCAGTATCGGTGTGTCTTTTATAGATTCACATGCCTGAATCAGAGTAGATAGCAGTACAAACCATAATGCTCGTTAGACGCTCCTTATATCACAGCATATACGTAAACATGCATCTCAATGCAGCATGAGCAGAATCTTGAACATATATAAATACAATAGTGCTTACAAATGCATCCTGTGTAAGACATAATGTAAGAATAAGCGTCTAAAAAGAGCACAGAGAAGGAGGGAGAACAGAGGCTCACCTTATTTTAAAAGATTGCAGATAACTGCTCGTCCCACTGACGTATCTGCATCACTTGCAGTGTCCAAACAGTAATGTTTGGTAAAAGTATGCCTGCTAGACCAGGTTGCCCCTCTACAGATCTGACGAAGAGGCACACCAGCAAGGAGAGCGGTGGAGGAGGAGACCGCTCTTGTAGAATGCGCTCTTGGCATGGAGCGTAGAGTCCTTCCCGCCTGTTGATGACACAGACTAATCGTTGTGGACATCCAACGAGCTATAGTCTGTTTGGATACAGTGTAACTTTGACGTAGCCTTCCAATAGCTGATCTGTTTTTCGAATTGTTGCAGTTTGCTGCAGATAGAACTGGAGACATCTCCTGATGCCAAGGAAATGCAAAGCTCTGTCTGACTCCGTTTGAGGATTTGGAAAAAATGTTTTCAGAATTACTGGTTCATTAAGGTGAAAATATGTAGGAACCTTAGGCATGAAGCTTGGATTGGTACGAAGCACCACTGAGTTTGACATGAATTGTAGAAAAGGCGACTTAATCTTGAATGCTCAAATGTCGCTGACCCTTCTTGCTGATGTCCGTGCCAAAAGTAGAGATACCTTCCAAGAAAGGAACTTAAGATCCACCTTATGAATAGGTCCAAAGGGGTAACGCATGAGCTGAACAAGTACCACATTCAAATGCCAGGATGGAGGAGGACGCTGAATAGGAGGAAACATTCAAAATAGTCCTTTAAAAAAACTGCTGAATAACTAGCAGAATAGAGTTAGAGCCATCCTGACGGAACCTCGATTTAGCTGCCAAGAATACGTTCAACGTGGAATGAGATAAACCCGATCTAGCTAAATGAAGAAAGAATGGCAAGATCTGTTCTGGCTTTGCATGAATTAGGTGTAAATTGGCAGTGACACCAGGCACAGAATCTCTTCCATTTGAGTTTGTATGTCTTAATCGTGGCAGGTGCTCTAGCATTGGCTAAAACTTCTTGGCAATCCGCAGGGATATCGAAGTGTGCGAACTCAAGGTGTTGAGGAGCCAAGCTGCTAATCTCAAGGAGGCTGGGTCCGGGTGACAAATTTGACCCCCCTGAATGGTCAGAAGGTTCAGTATTGCTGGAAACTGAATGGGATCGCACTCCAAAAGGAGGAGAAGTTAGGTGAACCAGTATTGGCGAGATCTGGGAGCAATGAGGATGAGTAGGCACGGCTGCCTTTTCATTTTGCGGATGACTCTGGGAACCAACAGAATCGGAGGAAACTCGTATGCATATATCTGAGACCAGTTCATCAAAAGCGCATCCCAGCATGAGTCCTTGTGGGGAAGCCAGCTTGCAAAGTGTGGGCATTTGCGGTTCTGATTTGGTGCAAACAGGACCAGATCAGGGTGACCCCACTCCCAAAAGACTCGGTCCAACGTCGGTTGATGGATCTCCCATTCGTGATTGGATATTGCAGATCTGCTGAGAGAATTCACTAGGACATTGGAAATCCCTGGAACATGGACCGCTTAAAGATTGATCTTGTGACGTAGAGCCCAGTCCCAAATTTCCTGGGCTTGCTGAGAGAGAAGAGCTGACTTTGTACTGCCTTGTTTGTTTAATTAAGGCTTACTCTTTATATTGTCTGTCCGAATTAGCACCAAGGACTCTTGGATGACTGTTCGAAAGGATTTAAGGCCAAGAATATGGCGCATAGCTCCAGGTTGATGTGCCACTTCCTTTGTTGCAAATTCCACTTTCCGTTGACAGTCATTCCCTGAATATGTGCTCTCCATCCCTCGAGAGAAGCATCCGTGGTGATGGTAAAATGTGGTACTTCCGACAGGAATGCACATCCCTCTTGTAAATTCTTCATCCGAGTCCACCAGAGAAAAATTTCTCTCATACGAGGGGTTATGTGAATGATGTCGTTGAATGACCCCGAAACCTGCAACCATTGGAGGTTGAGTTCTTCCTGTAAAGGTCTCATTCTGAGACGACAGTTGGGTATTAGAGGGATGCAGTACGAGATCATCCCTAGGAAAGATTTGAACATTCAAACTGAAACGTACTCTTTTGCTTGCAATAGGCGAGCCATCTTGCAGATTTTGTGTTGTCTTTCTCTTGAGACGAAAGCCTAAGTGAGATGGGTATCCAGGAATGACTTTCTTTGAGACGAAATGAGATGGGATTTTTCGAAGTTGATGGAGACCCAAAGACTGGAATAGAGACAGGCATCTTTGAACGTGTGCGCTTGCTGTTGCAAAAGAACTGGCCTTGATAGGGCAATCGTCTAAGTATGGGAAGATTTAAATGTCCTCTAAGCGGAGATGTGCTGCCACCGGAGCTATAAGTTTCATGAAAACACGGGGCGCTGAACGGAGTCCAAAGGGGAGAACTTTGAACTGAAAGTCCCTGCCAGCCAATCTGAATCGTAAGAATTTTCTGTGTCTGGGGAGGATGGGGATGTGAAAATAAGCGTCATGAAGGTCGAGGGTGGCCATGTGATCCCCCATTGAAAGAAGCTGGAGGATTTCTTGAAGTGTTAACATTCGGAAGGACAACTTATTTAAGTATTTGTTGAGGGCGCGTAAGTCGAGGATGGGGCGCCATTCCCCTGATTTTTTCCTTATGAGGAAAAATCTTGAGTAAAAACCTGTTCCCTTTTGCAAATAAGGAGCTTTTTCGATCGCTCCCTTCTGTATCATCGATTGTATTTGGGTGAACACCTTGATATGAGCTGGAGGTGGACCCTTGGGAGGAGAATTTGGGGGAATCTTGACGAATTCTAAATTGTGTTCTCTGGCCACTATAGCCGGGACCCACTTGTCTGTAGTAATTGCGGACCAGTTCGAGTAGAATCGGGATATTTTTCCTCCAACTTTTGACTGGGGGAAGGGTAGAGATGGTAGCTGGTGGCATGTTTCACTGTTTTTTATTGGAATCACTTCCAACGGTAGGAGGACTTCCTTCTGGACTGCGTGTAAGACTGTTGTTTGTAGGGCTGATATCTCTAGTTGGTTTGAGAGGTTTGATATGACTTCTGCCGATTGTAGTTCCCTCTGTTGGAAAAGGATCCACGCCCTTTAGCACCTTGAAAGGATGACTTGCGAAACTGAAGGCTACCCAAAGATCTCGCCGTCTCGTCTCCCTGTCCTTCTTGATAGCCTGTAGGGCCTCGTCAACATGCTGGCCAAAAAGAAACTCGCCATCAAAAGGCATGTCAATTATCTTGGTCTGGACCTCTTGGCGAAACAATGGGGACTTTAGCCATCCTTGTCTTCTCAACACAGCCGCACCCGCTAGCTGTCAGAAACCTGTAGAAGCCACGTCTACTGCTGCGGCAATCATTTCTGCTGAAGCAAGTTCACCCTCTCACAATATCTGCCTTGCCTCAGATCTCGCCGGTTCAGATAACATCTCAATATAGGGGGAGATGTTGAACCACATTTGCCTGTCGTATCTCCCTAATATCGCTAGGGAGTTTGCGGCACGTACAGTTGTTGCTGCCATCGTGGAGACCTTTTTCCTCGATGGAATCCAAACGTCTGCCATCTCTATCAGGTGGAGCAGAAATAGGTGAAGAGGGGTTCCTGGCCAGTCTTTGCGCCGCTTGAGCGATGACCGAATCAGCCTTAGGTTGTCCTTTTAGGCATGCAATACAGCAGGAAGGGAATTGGGTGTCCCCATAATTTTTAAACCTTCCTTCCATATGAAGTCAATGATGGGAATAGTTTTGAATTGTCGTCGCGGTTGATCTTTAAAATCATGAAGAAAGCATTCATCTTTCTTGGTTTCCATTGGGATTAGGAATCTTTTAGTAGCCCTTTCCATCAGGAGATGGAATCCTCGGATGTCATCTGGAGGCGAGTTAGCCGCAGCTAGAGCAGAAGGTGATGGCGTCTGAATTTGATATTTATCCCACTCCGACAGACTAGATTTGTCATCCACCTCTCCTTCCTCTCTATCCTCATCCGTGGTGTTCGCTTCTTGAGAATGATGAGATGGTGCTGGAGAAGGTGGTCTCAGAGATGTCAAAGAGGATGCAGAGGCCTGAGGCATGGGAGTGGATGTGAGAGATCCTGCCGACTCGATGGAGGGAAACGACGATAGTAATCATCTAACATGAACTGCAAATTATTAAGAAGGGCCAACGGCATTTGTGCTGAGGGCACCTTGGCAGGAGCTTCATCTACAGGTTCAGAGAATTGTTCCTCATCTTGATCTTCCTCTTGATATTTAATAGGTAATTCAGACGGACTCGTAGCCGTGCGGAACCTGTCGTCTACATCAGATTGCTCCTCTTCATCATCGGAATCCAGCAATTGGTCAGGCAATTTAAGTGGTGATAGAGCCTGAAATGACGAGCCACGTCTCTCAAGCAGAGAAGGTGTCGTAATCGGTTGGGCAAATGAGGCCGTAGATGGTGTGGAAGACCATACATGTAGTAGAGAACACGTTGATAAAAGTGGCATTGACGGTTTTGTCGTCGACGGAGCCGTCGTCGGAGATGGTGTCGACGAGACATTTAACTTAACCGATGCTGTAATCTTCGTCGACGATGTTTTCGTCGACGAGGCATCCTTCGTCGACAATGTCTTCGTTGACGAGCCAGTCTACATCGACGATGAAGTTGTTGACGACGAGGAAGTCTTCGTCGACGGTGGGATCTTCGACATCGAGCCAGTCTTCGTCGACGGTGGAGTCGTCGACGTCGAGCCAGTCTTAGTCAACGGTGGGGTCGTCGACATCAAGAGAGTCTTCGTCGACGGAGCACTCGTCGACGGGGTAGTCTTCGTCGACGGTGGGGTCGTCGACGACGAGCCAGTCTTCGTCAACGGAGCACTCGTCAACGGGATCTTGACTCCCTTCGTCGCCGACGACTGAGTGTCGACGATGGCAGGCATTATCTTAGTCGACGAAATAGGTCTTACCACAACAGAGACCAGCGTCGACAGGGAAGAGTCCGACGACATTATCATCTTAGGCTTAGGTGATGAGAAGGTGACGGTCAACGTTGAAGTGGCGTCGGCGATAATAACCGTCGACGAGGGAGCTGACGACGACTCAGTCGACCGCGTAATCTTCTTCTTCTGACGAAAAACCTTCTCAGGAAGCCTCTTAGATGCCAAAGACTTTCCAGTCTTTTTAGGGGGCGATACAGATGATGGTCCAGAAGGTGGAGAAGCCTTTTTTGCGGAAAGCAAGCCAGAGCCCTTGGATGGCTGAACTTTCCTCAGCACCTTAGCCCAAGTGGAAGATAGATCTTCCTCAGCCATGCTCTTTCTGGAGAATACAGATGACCCTGAAGCCACACTTCCCACTTCAGATAAGGGATAGTCCTAGTCTTTAATCTTCTGTAGCCACAGAAGAAGGCGTCCTTCCCTATCTCTGAGGGAAGGTCCTGCAGATCTTACACACTCTCACCTCATGATCAGGATAAAGGCAGTAGATGCACTTTTTGTGGGGATCTTCTTTAAAACCCTGGAGCTTCCCACAAGATTCACAAGGCCTGAAGAGAGATCTTTTAGTAGATGACATCTTAGATGAAGAAATCCAGTCAGAAAGTGAAGTACTGAGCAGAGCTCAGGGAGACTCCCTTCACACGACATGCGGAAGAAAATCTGAGAGCCTGAGCCTCTGGGGAGAACATTCTGGTGGGTGCTGTCGCCTGATTGGCTGCAGTTTGGACTATACAAAATGACTATGATAGTCATGAGTGTGGAAGTTTTAGCTCTTGTAGCTTAGGGCTACTTTACTTCCTGGTTGTTTATTACCAAGGTTTTTAGGTTACTATGTGCATGTTATTGCTTTTTTATGTACCGTGGGACTCCCACTCTGACGACTGGGAATGATTCAGGCATGTGAATCTATGAAGGACACCCAAATACTGGAGAAATCTCTGATACACTGCTAAGTTTCTTCGTCCTTGGTGAAAAGTATCCTGTAAACTTAAACAAAGCATCTGCTTAGTATTTAATATCCTACAGACCAATCAGTTTGTTACTATATACACATTTTGGGTAGATCCCCATGGACAACCCAGACATGGGTGTGATTTCCAGGAGCTCTCCTCAAGCGGATTCCCATCATTTCCCGATTTTTTGTTTAACCCCCAGACAAGTCCAGCCACTTCCTTTGTCACCCAAATGCAGTAGGGAAATGGATTGGGAAGTTGGGATTACCCGACAGGGAACATTAGGCTTCACTTCGAGGATAAGGAAAAGGAATCCACTCCCTCTTGCTACTACAACCTGATTACGGTGACATACCTGGGGGAAGAGGCTGTAAGAATCCAGCAATCACTCACAAGTGAAGCAAAAGAAAATATAATCCAACACAACAGACCAACCACCAAAGTTCAGTAAACCCTCGTAGAGAAAGATGATCTTCCGGGTCTGCTGCTCAGGTCAAAGTGACTTGGGCAGGGTCATCTAAACCCCCCACCTTCTGCAACTATCCATAGAAAGGAAATGGATTCCAGAGCCCATACTGTAAAGTATAAATACTCTACATTCCCCAATTTCCTGTGTGTACAGTCCACACCATGCGCTTTTCACCCATGTACCACATGGTTGGAGCGAAGGACTCAATAGAGTGAGGTTTTGAGACTTCTGAAAATGAGAGACCAGTAGGCATCCTTCGCCAGAAGATAATAGGCAAAACTTCTGCCCTTTCACCAAGAAGTAATGCTACCACCACTGCTTTTCTCTCTCTCAGCCCAGTGGGGACACAAGTCTCTCAAAAGGATGGGTGCACTATGTGTGACACTCCTGACCTCTGCAAGAGTGACAACATCAACAGTTCTATTTTCAGGGGGCTTCTGAAACACAGGAGGAAGAGTTCTGCCTCCATCTTAGGGTTCATATCTTTCCATAGGCTAGTGCCATGTACTCCAAGAGACCTACCTTCATATTGTAGTCGTTTGAAGCATTATTGTTGAATATGTTTTGCAAAGGCAGAATAGAAGACTCTGGATGTGGTGTAATGTGGAGCCTGGGTACTCCACATGGCTCAAAGACATTTGAATTAAATCTTCGAAATATGCTGCGAGTCAGTGGAGTTCCTTCAGAGCTAGTTTAAGCTAATCTTGTTTCCAAAAATAAAAGCAATACTTTGCTGCATTGTTCTGCACTGTGTGCAGGTTGAATATGAGTTTTTGGAAGAGTATAGTAGGTGATATCGTGGTAGTCAAGTAGATCCACAAGCAAGGTCCTGTTTAAATCCACCTTATGTTGCATTTAAAGAACTGGAGCATTTTCCAAAGCAAAGGTGGGTAGAGACAGAGTAGAATATTCATCTGGGTAGCAAAGCAATGGTCACTGTCATAGATGATCCATAGGTGTTTTTGTTGAACGATGTTTGTATGTGCTCTTTTTCTAGAAGGGCAGTCAATCTGGATGAATAATGGTGCGGTCTTTAAGAGCGTTAGGATCTCAGTTTCTATCCCTCTTAAACCGGTAAAATGTTAATGATGCCTTTGGTGATGTTTAAATAGTTCTACAAATTGTATTTAGGTAGAAGAAAATCAGTGCAAATCTTACACTGCTTCTTGTATTGCTAAAGTCAGCCAGCTCTTCGGACAACCTACACCTGTGAGTAATCTCTCCCCATTCATTCCAGCTTCTGAGGAGAGTATTGTGATCATGGCTGCTGACAAGTGAAGTAAGAAAAGTGTTGTTTGTATTAGTTAATCATGGTCAGTGGCTCCTTTGTGATGTTTATGGTTTCAGTGCCCTTTTTTGGACTAAAAAATGGCCAGTAATCATAAAGGATTAGATGTTGTTCCATATCATCTTGTAGTTGCTTGTCTTCTCGCTTTCCTAAATTTGACTTGTGTAAGGAGGGTTACAGGTTGGCAAGTAGTTTATAGGTTTGATAGTCCTGCATTTGGTTTTTGAGGGATGTGATGGTAACATGCTTTAAAAGGATCTGAAGCCTACCCTTAAAAAGGATAGCATTTATCACATTTCTGGTATCAGCTGGAAGAAACTTTCAAGCGAGAAGCAGCACAATTCTACTGGTAATCTATGACGCTTTCATTAGGTATTTACCAATTTCAGGTCTTCTATTACCAAGAGTTTGAAGATGGTGACATTTGCTGCAGCCAGGGAAGTAATCAGAGTAGGAAACAGGAAGAGGGAGGCACTGGGATAGCTCTTATGGTTACTTGGATTTTAGTTATTATTAGTGGTTGTTTTCAGTGATGTTTGGATTAGTAAATTGCACATTTTGAAGAAGTCCTTGGTTTGGGACCATTTCGCATTTAGGGATTATTTATCTCCTCTTTTATAGTCCTATGGTAGCTCCTTCTGTGAACTTTGCTTTTAGTTTATCACTTTCAGGTTGAGATTTGATCCATTGTCTTTGTAGCTTCTGGAAGGTTTTTTGTCAGCTAGGTCATTATTGTACCACTGGTTGGTGGCCTTAGTACCTGATTAGGTTTCTCAGAAGGTTAGAGGCCAATGTACCTAATAATGTTGCAAAGGAGGGTCTTGAACTTCAAGATCAAGTTGTTTGTGATTTGTATAAGTAGATGTGCCAAAAAAACACAATGAAGTCACTAGATGCAGCTGGTCTATATTTCAAATAGAGAAAAATATTTTTTGTGGATGAAAAATCGCTGCTCCTCTGAAGGATATACTTTAGCTCAGTTTGCATCTAACATCGCTTATTAATAATGGACCTTATGTCCTGAAACTGATGGAGAGTTGTGGCCATTGCTAGGGAGCCCCAGACTCTGAAAATCATGCATCAACTTTTGGAAGGCTTTGGCGGCTAATTGTCGAGACATAGACAAATCAAAATCTGATTTTTAGGTTAGGTGCAATCCGACTACTGTACATATCTCGGAGAACACCACTGATGGAGATTTAAGGTTAAAGGATGGGTCCATGGACTGTAAGTGGCTGCTGTTCACTGCCAGCATTTTAGTAACAAGTATGTGGAACTATGCAGACACCAGACACAATCAAATACATTGTAGGACTAGCATTCAGTATTTGTCTTTCTTGCCAAAGTGTTTGCTGCCGTTAGGTCTACAAGTTGCCTGTATTCTTTCTTTGAGACTTTTTCACAATATAAGAGGTCAACTTGGTAATGCTTGAACCTTCTGGCTGAGGTTATGTGTGGGTGGATTTGTGAGCCTCATTGTGCAGCCATTCCTTTGCAATGCTCGTGTTTTTGTAAATGCTGCCTTTTGTTCAGGTGATTTGCAATAATCCTCACTACTGGAAGAGGTAAGAGTGCAGTCATTATGTGGGTGCAGCCAGAGGATTTTGCGAAGCAGCTGACACCTGGTGGACTCCATTTCTCCTTTGTGGTCTACCTTCCAGGTGAAAAGCATATTTTGCTGCGACTGCGATGCCAGAAATGTGGGTTAATGGCCTATTTGAGTTGGAACAGATTCCCTGTGGAGCAAAGATAAGGCTTCTCTTTTTCAAGACTTGCTGTGTTTAAGATATCGGGCTTCTCATTCATATGACACACCTTATCTGCAAGAACACCAAAGAGTGTGTTGCCTGTATAAAGTGAATTCATCACTTTCTGCTGAGAATCTCATTTGAGAAAAGTCGATCTCAACTACGAAGAGCACTCTGACATTCCATAGTAAAAAACAAACACTAAGAGGTCAGACACGTTTGCTGCTGTAATATTTTGACTGGAGACAAGTAACGCCTCATTAACAACTTCGTGAACATGTTGGGAGGATTGTCCATATATGTTAATAGCAACTCTTATGGAATGCTGTCATACCTTCACAACAGAGAAGAGGTAAATTGCAGCCTTATTGGGTTGTGGAAGATAATCTGCACATTTTACAACCTGCACATCCATCTTCCAGGTTCTTTATCTGGTACACTTTGCTTTGGTCGATTACATTGCTTTATTAACAATGGGTTTACGGTCACATGCATCAAGGAAATATCCATGTTAGGTTCTAGTAATCTGGGCACCAAAGGACAAAAGTGTTGTGGACAGAAGCAGGCGTTCAAGAGTCTTGAATGTTACTGATATCTAACCTGAGGGCAAGAGAAAAACATTCAGCTTCTCTATTCCTCTGTAAAGTATGTCATGTAATATAGGGATTTCATCCCAAGGATAAAGCTGCGGAAGAAGACACTATTCAAGAAACTGGGAAGAATATTCCCCATAAAAACTCAGAGTTATAGGCCCTATCAGGTGTTTGGTACCTATGTGGAATGCATGACCCTCTGTAGAATGCTCTAGAGTGTAATTTTTCTGTGGAGAGTCTTATTAGGTCGAAGCTTCTTGGTTGGAGACATCTCTGGTGTATTCCTTGGCAGTGACTTTAATGGAGGTAATGAACCAGGAAATAAAAATATGAGATGAGGCTCTTCAAACAAAGGAGAAATTAATGATGATGAGATCTTCAGCAGCAAGCCATGCGACATCTTTTACAACATCAATGGTGAATACCTTGATATCACGCATTTTGTTTACACTGAGCGATTTGCTTTTGAATGTCTGAATGGCAATCCTGACTCAGAGAGGAAAAGTGGAGAGGAGCTTTTGATTGTGTTGCGTCCCTTTACAAAGAACCTCTCGATAGCTATCGGGAATAGCAGCAACAGTGACTTTGTGGCCGTTCAAACTCCCCTCACGAATGTAACAGGAGTCTAAGACAGAAATGAGGTGGAGGCAGGTCCTTCCTTCCTTAGGCTTTTTGGGTGGCCTTGACACTGCAGCATGCTCTGTAGAGGAATAGCACATAAATGTAACTTTCCCTCTGAGGCAGATTCTTTCTCAGGCCCCTAATGTCCTAAATCACCTTATATGAAATAGCATTCTTCAACAGTACTGTGAAGTAAGCAAAATTCAAAGACATTTATGTTTTTCCTGATTTCTCTTTCCTACATGAAGTTTGGAATATAATCGCATTGGTGTTACGTTTCAGCCAGACAGGCGACAGTGTGCTTCAGCTGAAAAAAACACCCAAACAAACTCAAAACATCTCTTTTCAACAATGCATTTCAGGATCGGACTTTCAAAAGGAATGTTTTTCTGGACAAAATAAAAAACTGATCGCAAGTTTACAATGAAATATTTAGATAGGTGGGGTGGAGCTCAAGGCTCCTTGTTCTGATGAATGATTAAAGAATCAAGGGAGGCCTTGAAGCATAATTTGCGACTTTAGCGCCAATCATTAATTTTCTGGGTCAAAATATTCAGAATGATATTGATAAACCACTGTCTATTGTTGTTCAGAAACTGTTGTGTCTTGTACCTGCTGAAGACTTCCTGAGATTAAAGATGTTTGAATCATGCAAATGCATAATAGAAACATGCTGGGGGCAATTTTACCACAAAATCTCTACTGAGCGGTCCATTTTTCGGCAAAGGAATGCAAAGAAAAGTGTGTGAAAATGATTCCAGTATTGTTGATTCATTACACATATACAGACTGAAAATAATGTGTTTCCTTGTCTGTTTTTATTTTTCAAATAGTAACATTCAATAAATAGGACATCTTTTGAGTGACTTCAGTGCTGCCAACCGTAACTGCCAGACCAATATCCGTTCAGATTGACCCAACTGGGAAGTTACAAAAAGGATGGAATTTCCTAGTATAGCTGCAGATATGCAAGTATTTGTCCTAAAATACTACGTTTATATTATGGCATTACACGTGACTGCAAAAGGTCGACAAGGATATAAGCGTGAAACTAGATTTATAAATTTGATAAATATTTATACGTTCCTTTTTTTCACATGAAACAAATACAATGTGTATAAAATACTGATGAGAAAAAATATATATAACTACAGACTGAATTGTAAAATAAAAACATAAAACTTGGCGGGCTAATTATAAACCTGCGTCAATACACTGTCTTCAGTCTATATTATTACCCACAAATGAAAATATGCATTGAGATGATTATTGAAGATGGGGGGGAAGCCATGGCAGATCATGTAAGGAAACTGGTTAGTACAAATAGGACAAAAATACGTTTACCAGCCGACAGGTTTCAGCCTCAATGAACACACCTTAAATTTGTATGGGCTGGTGAAGTACAAATGATCACACCTTTCCTATTTGCCTGCAGTTTAACCCATGTGACTTAAATACTCCTAAAGTATGTGGCATGCAAGCTTCATGACCAAGATGCAACAATATGTAATATGTCGAATTCGTGATGGGTGACTGTTGATAGGTTTCATTTTCCGATGCCCCGCCCACTTACATTTATGAGTTAGCATAATGTGTCCAACTAATGATGTATTCATTTATGCATTTACGTTTATACTCTCCATTTCATTATTCATTTATGCGTGTGATGTTATTCAGTTTTCTTAGCTTAGCCTGTGTGCCACCATTTTGGGTTACCCTAATCAGTAATGTTCTCATGCTCTGGAGATGCTGAGGCCCGGCTCCGCGGCCTTGGGCAGAGATAACCAAATGTTGCTATTGCAGGTGCAGATTCCTCTTGTGTGAGGCCATTGTTCACCCTCTCCGGGGTCCAGTACTTTTCCAGTATGGGCGTGTTTTACTTTGCTGTACCATGTTATAATGTATTGCTGTGATGTGATGAGTCAGTCCTCTCGGCGCACTCTTAGGGGTGAGTTCGGACAGGGCCCTCTCATATGGGAGTTTGTGGCCTAATAAAATACTTTGTTTATTCTTCTCCACTGTCCGGCTGACTTCTTACTTGGTGATTATAGGCGAGTGCGGTAAGTCACTCGGGTGGATTTGAGCCACGCTTATCACTGTCAATTAGAAGAATGTTTTTCACCAAGAGATGAGTAACGCTCAATAGACAACAAGGGGCAGATGGAATTGTCCATGATGACACTCAGTACCAATAACTGAAAAACCTCCCCATCAGTAATAGGCTTTGAGAATGTTGGAAATGCATGGTTTGTTTGTTGTGCATTTTTAAACATGCAACTAAAATAGTACAATGCACGTGAGTAAAGAAAGCCATATTAATTGGAACTATGTGCGGGACTTCTTGGAGATGTTTTACTTTATTTACTAATTTGTCACTTTAAATTAAGAAGGACGTGTGTTTTACTTTCTTTTGGTTACCTGTCGCTAAATGGGGCATGGCAAGTTAACACTTCAAGTCACAGCAGTGGACAATAAGGGCTTCATTATGATGGCAGTCGGACGTCATCATATCGGAGACGGGACCGCCTGACTTGCTGTCGGGCGGTCCCGCCAATGATATTACAATGTGACCACCTTTAAGGCGGTCGCAAAATGTATATTTTGTATTGTGCCGTGTGCTACAGGCTGCAGCACACGTCGCAGTACAAAAAAAAGACTTTCAGCATACCCCTTGCCTGCACAATGTGGCAGGCACCATGCGGTGCGTGCCACATGGTATGATGTGTTGGACAATCAGCAAAGATGATAGCAATCCATTTACGTGCCCTTAAAGTAGAAAAAGAGATCTTGAAGCTAAATATTATCCCACATCGAAAACCTTTTGCCTGGGTATGCAAGGGGGGCCCAGTGTCGGTCTGGGTTGCGTCAACTTGACCAATACCCAGGTTTTTTTCGTTGCACCACAAAAGCAAAGCCAAGATGGGCATATCCAATGTTGGGTGTATGTTATGCACAGCGTCCTTTGGTGCTGTAAGCAATACTCACTTCTGCAGGTTGGTTTGGAGCAAGCCTTGCCCACATACAATCATAGTCTCTGTTGAAGTCTTCTGTGCAATGGAACACTTTCACCATGTAGCCACTAAAGAAGACCAGCAACGGAGTTATATGCCACTGAAGCGCAACAGTTTGTGATGGCAGATTTGGAAAGACACAAGACTGGTTTAACATAGTGGAGTTAAACTTGTCTGACACCACTGCCTGCATACATCCACAATTGCTGGTATCTGGAGACCACAATGAGCAACATCAGGTGCGTTGTCTATACTAATATTATAAAGAGAGAGCCCAAACCTTTGAGGCGGGTAATCTCAGGAACCACAGCACCACCCAATACAGCATTGGAAAGGGCAGTTGCAGCAGAAGGACATAGGCTATACAGATGCCCACCATATACATTTGAGAGTTAAAGAACCTTACCAGCAAAGTAGTCCCTTGTGGGCGCGGCATGACGACAAAAAAAAGTGTTGCGTAAACGTGTGTGTTGTGCTGGGGGCGTGTGCTGGGGGCGTTAACAAGGAAAATGGGCGCGTCAATTGCACGGCAGCAAGGGGTGTGGCCAATGGGCGCGACAACCGGCAACAATCGCGCTGCACATCCCCCCCCAAAAAAGCGTGCCTTGAGGGAGTGTGGAAAACAAACGTGTGCGTTGGGCCGGGGGCGTGGCCAAGGCCAATGGGTGTGGCAATTGCACGGTAGCAAGGGGCGTGGCCAATGGGCACGGCAATTGCCGGGGCTTAGGCGGGGGCAGACGTGACTGATCGTGCCTGCGGGGACAATAACTGCACAGTATCCTGCGCGCTGTCAGCCAGTCAACTCTCTGGATAAAGGACCGTGCCTGCGGGGACACTAACTGCAGCATCTCCTGCGCACTGTCACACACTCAACTCTCTGCATAAACGAATTGACACCAGGCGCACAACATCAACCAGGGCTGGAGCCGGGCTCAGGCGGCGGATGGCGCGACTAAGCGCGCCTGCTGGGACACTAACCTTTGAACTGACTGCACTTTCACACATGCGCAGCGTCTCCAGCGCGCGCTGTCACCCACTCAACTCTCTGCATCAACGACTTTACACCACAAGCACAACATCAAACAAAACTGGAGCCGGGCCTCAAGCGGCGGATGGCGCGATTCAGCGGGCCTGCGGGGACACGAAATTTACAACTGAATGCACTTTCACACACGCTTACCTACGGAAGTGGAGTACATACACACTACAGACATCTGCCAATACTCCTTACTCCGAGGTACACACAGGAATGTATGACGTTACAACGCATGCTTTTACCACGCATGCTGTTACAACGCAGGTTTTACTACGCATACCATTACAACGCATTACACTTGGGGGTGCTGGATAGTGAATAGTTTAATTTACTATTCCAACTCCAGTCCCCGTGGATAGTAGGGAAGGTGTTGGATAGTAAATTAAACTTATTCCCTATCCTAGAGCGCCCCCCAGTGTAATGCGTTGTAATGGTATGCGTAGTAAAACCTGCGTTGTAACAGCACTGCGTGGTAAAAGTTGCGTTGTAATGGTTGTAAACCACACACAGTATCTGCACACACATGCCTAACTATTGTGACACTTCATGCTAAAAATGTTCTCTACCGCGAGATTTTAAAATAAATTTCCCTTGCCTATTACACACATTCTATTTCATACCCGGACAACGTCGGGACAGGCTGCTAGTTAATAAATATTTTGATTAGTCCTGGATCAAATTTAGGAAGGCTGGGAGCACTACTGTGGGCAGTGAGTAGCAAAAATATGTATGCAGGTGTGTATAAGCCCAAGCATTTACATTTTGTGCCCCTCCTTAAGAAAACAAAACGGGATTAGTCAAATCAGCTTGTATAATAACTAAGATGAACAAATCACCCATTGTTTCTGGTCATATTAGTACACATAAGCATTAAAACTGAATCTTTAAAATGGTATTACGTATTTTGCCAGTTCTCCATCTCTAAAGAAACCTGCAGTAAACAGCTACAGTAGTACACATTCTAGCCAACAGGAGCCTCTATTGATGAGCTTGATTTCATAGAGCCGAGTCTGCACAATTTGCTATTCAGGAGCCAATTAACCAAGATACAACAGGGCCTCTTACGTTTTACACAATGGACTCCCAAGTCAATATCTATAGCGTGCATTCATTGGTTATTTTCACTCTGGGCAAACAAAGGACTGTCGTTTCAGTAGGTCCCCATTATACCATTACTTATTCATTCTAGTAAATAATGATGCTGCTGAATACAAGTAAACTCATTTCCTCTGTGAATAGTATTACCGTAATTGAGACTTACGGGGCGAGACAGATTTGGATGCAGATCTGAGAGAGCGGTAAAGTTCTGTCTGGGATGGAATGCCATCCTTGATCTCTAATGAGAAGGGAGAAAAGAAGAACATTACATACCATATCATTTAGAACTCTGGATATTAAGAAATAACTGTCTGATGGGAATGCTTAACGAAGCAATCATCGACAATACATACTTGTAGGCAGGGCTTTAAGTGGGATGAAAAAACTGGGGGGTCTCTCAAAGGGGCGTGGCCAGTTTAATTAGGGGCGTGGCTTTAACACACGCTAAAAATCTGTGTTTAGCATGGTGTGCTGCCGGACTTGTATTTTGCTGTTTGTCATTGTATCCAGATATGTGATACAAGTAACATCATACCTACAACAAGTAAGGACTATTGGCTTTGTCAATGGTTATTAGTTGCATAAGTTAAATAAGCTGCAACGATGGCTTGTTACATATAATATTGAAAAAGCTTCCAAATAAAGCCCTGGTGACCCACCACAATGTTGCTGCTCTTGCGTTTTAGAAAGAGAAGGGAAATCCAGAAAGAAAATGACCATTTGAAGGATTTAGCTTCTCATACAGCGCTCACCTGGAATGACGTCATGCTGTAACTTCTCTACTAGTTTTTTTAAGGGGGGCTCGAAACGGGTCTCTATCAGGCTCTGTTTTTTGCCCTGGCACTTTTTTCTGGACTACAGTGACAGCAGACTGCTGTCACTGCAGTCCGGATTAAAAACTGATCACATGTGCCAGGGCACAAAACAGAGCCCGATAGAGACCCGTTTCGAGCCCCCCTTAAAAAAACTGCCGGTGCTCAGACCCCTTGAGACCCGGCCCACTTAAAGCCCTGCTTGTAGGTCCTTAAGGCAAAGGAGAGCGATAGATATGTTTACGTTAATCAAAGTACTCAGTGTATACTGTGAGTTTTAACACGTAATTGTAAAGCTTAACTTAAGCCAGTGGTTTCCGGTGGTTGGCACCAGCACTTAATTGTCAACACCAGCACTTATGACAGTCTACCAAGTGATGTTGATGTCTGTCTAACTTAGAGATGAGCAAGACAACAGTTGTTTACTAATTTAATATATATTAAAATGACTAAGACCTCCCATCCAAGCCCTTCTATATAGATTTGAGGGCCTGGAATATTCTGCACTGTCACACTTGTAAGAGCGTGATGGTTAGTAATTGTGATTCTACTGTCTTTGGCCACGCTGGCATGGCAATGGGTGGTGCAAGCAGCATTGGCCTCCTGACAAGGACCCTGGCACTTATATATTTTTTATTTACAAATTAACCACTGCGTCATTGTACACCAAGGATGCTACTTCACAGATCTTATAGAAGAAGTATTACCGTCTACTATAAGCAAGCTTAAATTGAAAAAACGTGTTTCCACTATACGAATCCAATGAAAAGATAACAGTGAAATTAGGAGGAGTACTTTCACAAACTTACAAATCTATATCATGATTAATAGTTCCCCTTAGTGTTAAAAGAAAGAGGCGATTATGAATTAATTCAGTGCACACCTAGTGCGCTGTGCTTGTGCCTGTGGAGGACTTGGGTGTAAGTGCTCGGGTGAGAGAGAGAAATAGCAACAGATATAAAGGCAAAGAGAGATATGTTATTTGATCTGCTGTCGAGCTACTGGGACGTGCTGTGGATGAGGCACTAATGTATTGTTTATTCATGGTTTAAACTATTTTTCCAAGTGTAACCCGCCAAAATATGCCAGTGTTATTTTTAACAAGTTACATACATAGAAATGTAAAAAATAATGGCGTCTCTAGAAGTATATTCTTTGCTTAAGCATCATCTTTCTTAATGGATCAGAATTTAAAGAAATAATAAAGTGGTCCGAGGAGATATTGTTTTAGTTTCTTTAAAAAATATATTTTAATTAGCACTTTATAATGAAAACAGCAAGAGTCAACAGGCCCTATTCAAAGAGAAACCACATAATGTCCAGGACAAAGGGGGCAACCTGTACAGGCACAATGCTCCACTACCACCTAAGCATCATATGATAAGGAGCAATATTAGAGATACGTCTACAAAGACCTCCAATGAGAGGGGGCAGCAAGTATTACAGCCATAAAACGTTTAGTCATCACAACAGTACAAACAGACCCATAATGGGTCAAAGGGCAGGTAGAAAATCAGTACGGCAAATGGACAGTAGAGCATAGAACACAGACTGCCTGATTTATTCCACTCAATCATAAAGACTGCTATCACCAGTGTACATGGTCACTCTAATTGATCCTGGAGCCTCTTCAGGTAAGCTGCAGCTGCCTCCATCTATGTGAACATTGTTGCCTTCATAGCCACCAGTTTTCAAAGCCCTTTGGGACCACAAACCAGGTTGAACTCCAAGTTCCATGAATGATTTTAAGACCGTCTGCAAGTGGCGCCTCTCCTCTGTCATTGCCAAGCTCAAGTCTGGGAACACCAAACTCCTCTGGTAATGAAAGACACTCTTTATTCCTGATGGCATACTTCAGTGACAGTATTCCGTCTTTGAAGGATTGATTGAAGCTGCAAGTCATCCAAGACAGACTTGAGCTTCTCCTTTCTCCTCGAGCATATCAGCTGAACAGTGGAAATGCTTCCTTCAGTTTAAAAAGTAGCACAACAAATGACTGATTGAGTACTTGTATTCATTCCAGAGAAATTACAAGTAGATTAAATTAATTTAGGCGTTGAACCCATTACTTTTTTTGTTTTTCTCAATGAGATACCATAAATGCGATGGATATGCCAAAGTGTTAGTACGGCAAAATAAATAGCAGAACTCAAGTTATACACCGCTGATGAGGGCAAACAATGCTAAAAGCCAGTCTGGGGTTGCTTACATTCTGTCCCCCCCCCAAAAAAACGCCAAGCACATCTGCCTAGATTGTAGCAGGACCAGAACAGAATTGTAAATGTTTGGTTTCTATCTGTAATGGCACTATGAGGCAAAAATGGACTGACATGAGGTTCAGAATAATTACCCAAGGCTAACATTAGCTCTAACATTCTGCACATTATTTAATTTTATCTTCGCGTCTGTAAGCATCTTATCATCATTTTGGTCAATCTTTTATGTGCAGTGTGCAGTGATTTGTAGGTCTTCATGTACTCCCTTAACCCCTTCGGGGCTGATGACGAGCTGGGCTCCTCATGGAGCAGGGCGCTCGCACGCTGATGACGAGCCCAGCTCGTCATGAGCCCCACCCTCGGGGGAAGCGCCAGCGCTCCCCCGAGTCTGCCCGATTTTCTTCTTTTTTGCGGGGATGGCAGGGGAAGACGTTCCCCTGCCTCCCCCCGCCCGCGTCATCAATGAGGCCAGCACGCGAGGCGCGCTGACATCACTGGAGGTTCCTTTTGTTTACCGACGCGCAGGGAAGCCATTTGCTTCCTGCACGTCGGATTACTTAGAGGTTCGTTTTGCGGCTGGGGCAGGGGGGAATTTTTTGAAACTTACATCGAGGGAAAGGAAAGGCTTTTCCTTTCCCTCGATGCAACTTTAGAGCATTCCTGCTGCACGATCGTGCGATCGTGCAGCTGGAATGCTAGGGATTTTAATTTTTTTTTTCCACTTTCGTTGTTCGGGGAGCGGCCCCTTGGGGAAGGGTCGCTCCCCTTTTTGGGGGAACATTATTTTGGATGTCTTTGTGTGCCTCCTATGATGAGAAATGGTCGTTTGGTATAAAATAAAATGCTGATGGGGGACATTTTGAATGTATAATTATTGTGCTAATATTTATCAAGGATGCAAGTGCCTCTGTCCTTCATTTCTATTACTTTGTGTTTATCTGAAGTGGCTAAAAAACACCTGTCCTGCCTAGGCAAAGCTCACTAGTGTTTTTGGGCTGATTAATGTTTTTTTTATTTGTGCTGCAATTCGAACACATGCTTTGTCTCCAGTGACCATGTGTGTGTTACTATGCCATCGCAGCGATGTGCGAAGGGGTCCCTTGAGTGAGCTGTCCATCATAGTGGGAAGCTCACAAATGTTTTTGGACTGATGATTGTTTTCCTGAATTTGTGCTGCCACTCGTGCGCCATCTTTGTCTCCAGTGACCATGTGTGCGTTACTATGCAATCGCACAGATGTGCGCACGGGTCCCTTGTGTGAGCTGTCCATCATAGTGGGAAGGTCACAAATGTTTTTGGGCTGATGAATGTTTTCCTGAATTTGTGCTGCAACTCGAGCGCTTGCTTTGTCTCCAGTGACCGTGTGTGTTACTATGCCATCGCACCGATGTGTGCACAGGTCCCTTGAGTGAGCTGTCCATCATAGTGGGAAGCTCACAAATGTTTTTGGGCTGATGAATGTTTTCCTGAATTTGTGCTGCAACTCGATCACCTGCTTGGTCTCTAGTGACCCTTTGTGTGTGTTATTATGCCATTGCACCGATGTGCGCAGGGGTCCCTTGAGTGAGCTGTCCATCATAGTGGGAAGCTCACAAATGTTTTTGGGCTGATGATTGTTTTCCTGAATTTGTGCTGCAACTTGAGTGCCATCTTTGTCTCCAGTGTCCATGTGTGCGTTACTATGCAATTGCACAGATGTGCGCAGGGGTCCCTTGTGTGAGCTGTCCATCATAGTGGGAAGGTCACAAATGTTTTTGGGCTGATGAATGTTTTCCTGAATTTGTGCTGCAACTCGAGCGCTTGCTTTGTCTCCAGTGACCGTGTGTGTTACTATGCCATCACACCGATGTGTGCACAGGTCCCTTGAGTGAGCTGTCCATCATAGTGGGAAGCTCACAAATGTTTTTGGGCTGATTGTTTTCCTGAATTTGTGCTGCAACTCGAGCGCCATCTTTGTCTCCAGTGACCATGTGTGCGTTACTATGCAATCGCACAGATGTGCGCAGGGGTCCCTTGTGTGAGCTGTCCATCATAGTGGAAAGGTCACAAATGTTTTTGGGCTGATTGTTTTCCTGAATTTGTGCTGCAACTCGATCACCTGCTTTGTCTCTAGTGACCTTTGTGTGTGTTATTATGCCATTGCACCGATGTGCGCAGGGGTTCCTTGAGTGAGCTGTCCATCATAGTGGGAAGGTCACAAATGTTTTTGGGCTGATGATTGTTTTCCTGAATTTGTGCTGCAACTTGAGCGCTTGCTTTGTCTCCAGTGACCGTGTGTGTTACTATGCCATCGCACCGATGTGTGCACAGGTCCCTTGAGTGAGCTGTCCATCATAGTGGGCAAATTTAGGAAAGATGGTGCACTCCGCTAGTTGGTGGGCGTGGCCAAACGGGGGTCTTCTGTGTGAGTTCACATGCCTCTTATGTGTATAAATGGTCAGAGACTGATGAGAGCAGCAGATGGGGAGAAAGAAGCTCCTGGTCATAGGAATTGTTTTTGGATTGCGCTTGTGAAAATCAAGGATGCAAGTGCCTCTGTCCAGCATCACAGTTAACCACAGTAATTCTGCTGCCCCCCTCCCCATGAGAATCCCTGATGACGTCAGCGCGCACAGCACGCGCCAACATCTTCAGGGATTCCCAGGTGGTCGGGAAGCCATTTGCTTCCTGCGCCTTGAGGTGTTAGGTTGGTTTTGAGATATTTGGGGGGTTTGGGGCTGCAAAGAGGCATCAGGGGAGAGGCAAGTGAATTTCCTCTCTCCTGATGTCTCTTTGCAGGGCATTTCTGCCTCACGGTCGCGCACAGCATTGCGATTGTGCGGTGGAAATGCCCCCACTAGCACCAGGGATTTTATTTTAGATTGTAGGAAGTAACCCCTTGGGCAAGGGTCGCTTCCAGGTGGGTCGGATTTTAAAATTAGATTTTCTGGCCCCCCGGTGGGCAAATCAACCCGTACTTTTGTCCGTTTTGCCCTTTTTGATGGCCCATCTGTGTGGATGTGATTTTGGGGGTAAATTTGTGTGTTGTTTATGCATTTGTTATGTTGTTTGTGAAATGTAGCATTAATTTTTTTTTTCTTCTTTGTTTTTGATCCAGGCTTTTGCTGTTTGTATTGGTGTAGGTTGTGGTTCAGTTAATGCTGGTTTTGCAGCTTGTGTAGTTGCATGTGCTTGGTAAGTAAATGTTTTTTGTACTACTTTTCCTAGATGAATGTGTTTATGAAAAGTGAAGTTATTGCTGTTTGTGTGGCTTTGTGTTTCTTGATTGTTAACTTTTTTTTTGTATTGCTGCTTGATGTGTACTTTGTCTAATCTATACTTTTTTTTTCTTTCCAGTGGGATTTCCTTTCTTTTTGCTGTGTTTCAGCAGAGTAGGTGCTGGTGAGTGTTCTTATATTTGGTTAGATTTGAATTGTTTTTGAGTGTATTGATTTTTGTGTGAAGACTCTACCTTGTTTACTTCTTACTTTGCACAGTGTAGGTTGTTGTTCACTTGTGTGTGTAGTCTTCTTGATTTGTAAGGATAATGGCTGCTCGCAGGATGACTGCTAAGCAGGTTGTTAGTTTGCTTTTTGAGTCTTCCTCTGACCATGGTCCAGACACTGACTCCGATTCGGAGCATGAGGTAGGTGCAGAAGATTCAGGCAGTGAGTATTCTCTTCGCATGGTATCATCGGATGATGATTCTTCTTCTAGTGCTGATGAAGTGCCTGTGGTAGAGAGGGACATTGATGTGCCCCTAGAGAGGCAAGAGCCATGTGAGCGGCAACCTAGGTCCTCAAGGTTTCCCTTTTTTTCTCGTCGGGAAGAGGCAAGTGTGGTAAAGGCTGCGCCCAAAAGGTTTCACATTGCTGTGGTGCGCCAAGGGTTATCTGGTGCTGCTAGTCTTCCTGTTGTAGAGCAGCATGAGGCATCTGGTGCTGCTAGTCTTTCTGTTGTTGAGCAGCAAGTGGCATCTGGGGATGAGAGTTCTTCTGTTGATGTTGAGATGCAAGAGGCAGCTGGGGATGTGAGTTCTCCTGTTGGTGTAGAGATGCAAAATGTATCTGGGGATGCTAGTATTCCTGTTGGTGTAGTGATGCAAGAGGCATCTGGGGATGCTAGTGTTCCCGTTGATGTAGTGTAGCAAGAGGCATCTGGGCTGCAAGTTAGGGTGGCTTTTTCTCCCGATGTTAGCGATGACGTCTGGGTTGCCCCTGGCATGGTGCAGCCGGAATTGCCAGACTTCACTGGTGTTCCAGGGTGTAGAGTGAATACTGACAATTTTTTGCCAATTCAATTTTTTCAGTTGTTTTTTGACGATGAGTTTTTGCAGGAGATTGTGGAGCAAACTAATTTGTATGCAGAGCAGTATTTGAGGGACCACAGTGCCAGCCTTAAGCCCCATTCTAGAGCTACCCATTGGTCTCCCACATATGTTGAAGAGATGAAGAAGTTTTTGGGATTAACTTTTTTGATGGGCTTGCTAAGGAAGCCATCAATGTCTTCTTATTGGTCCACTAGTCCCTTGATGGCAACATCTATATTTCCAGCAGTTATGACTCGTGATCGATATATGCTTCTTCTTCGCATGATGCATTTTGTTGATAATGATTTAGCGTTGCCACCCGATCACCCTGATTGTGACCGTCTTTTTAAGATTCGGCCTGTCCTTGATCATTTTGTTGATCGTTTTCCTGAGATCTTTGCACCTGGAAAAGAAATAGCTGTGGACGAGTCTTTGGTATTGTTCAAGGGCCGCTTGGTTTTTAGGCAATACATTCCTAGTAAGAGGGCACGCTATGGGATCAAACTGTATATGCTGTGTGACAGTGATACTGGATATGTTTATAATTTCAGGGTGTACACCGGTAAGGATTCCAGCATTAACACTTCTGCTTGTCCGTCCACTTTTGGAGTGACGGAGAAAATTGTGTGGGAACTAGGTAAACGATTATTTAACAAAGGCCACCATTTATATGTAGATAACTTCTACACTAGTGTGCGTTTGTTCAAGGAGTTGTCCAAAGTGGGCACTGTTGCTTGTGGCACGATGCGCAGTAACCGGAAAGGTTTCCCAATAGAACTTGTTTGCAAAAGGCTTGTGCGGGGACAGTCTACTGCATTGCGATGTGGGAAGCTTCTAGCTGTGAAGTTTTCAGACAGGAGAGATGTTTACATGCGGACTACTATCCATGACGAAAGCACTGAAGCTCTGCCAGTTCGGGGTGAGACTGCTGAAGTGCGTAAACCTGTGTGCATTTTACAGTACAATAAGTACATGGGTGGTGTTGACAGAGTAGATCAGAGGTTGGAACCTTATGCTGCTCTTCGAAAGGCTTACGTTTGGTACAAGAAGTTGTCTATCCATCTTTTCCACTTGGCATCCTTTAATGCTTTTGTTGTTTTCCAGAAATCTTGTCCTGAGTCAAAGATGCCTTTTGTTAAGTTTCAGGAGACTATAATAGGCAGCCTTGTACTAGTGGAACAGGCAAGTGTGCCAAGATTTGGATTGGTGGAGGAAGTGGCTAGACTGAAAGATCGCCACTTTCCAGAATACATTCCTCCCACAACTGCAAAAGACAATCCCACTAAAAGATGTAGAGTCTGTTGGCGAAGAGAAGTCTCGTATTCACTGTCCTGACTGTCCTTCAAATCCTGGATTGTGTGTGCCAGCTTGTTTTAAATCGTACCACACACAAAAGAAGTTTTGGGAGTTTCATTGAGCTTGTAAGTGTACGGTCTGGTCTGTATTCTGTAATATTTTTTAGTCTGCTTTAAGGTTTGCATTAGTGCAAAGCATTTAGTTTTTTAATTTGTGTTAGCAGATTTGTAGGTTTCTACATTTGATTTGTGGTATTTCTTTAAAAAATTCTAATTTCGATGGTGGTGTGTGCAGGATTGTGCTTGGATTGTTGGTGTGCGTGGACTGGCGCTTGGCTGGTGGTGTGCGTGGTCTGGTGCTTGGCTGGCATAGTGCATGGATTGGAGTTGTGCTGGGGGGGTGAGTGGATTTTTGCTTGGCTGGCGGAGTGCATGGTTAGGTGCTTGGCTGGTGGTGTGAGTGGATGGCGCTTGGCTGGTGGTGTGCGTGGTCTGGTGCTTGGCTGGCATAGTGCATGGATTGGAGTTGTGCTGGGGGGGTGCGTGGATTTTTGCTTGGCTGGCGGAGTGCATGGTTAGGTGCTTGGCTGGCGGTGTGAGTGGAGTGGTGCTTGGCTGGTGTTGTGTTTGTGGAGTGGCGCTTGGCTGGTGGTGTGCGTGGAGTGATGCTTGGCTGGCGGTGTGTGTGGAGTGGTGCTTGGCTGGTGTTGTGTTTGTGGAGTGGCGCTTGGCTGGTGGTGTGCGTGGAGTGATGCTTGGCTGGTGGTGTGCGTGGAGTGGTACTTGGCTGTCGGTGTGCGCTGAGTGGTGTTTGGCTGGCAGTGTGCATGGTCTGGTGCTTGGATGGTGGTGTGGGTGGACTGGCGCTCGGCAGGCGGTGTGTGAGTAGTTACTTTCTGTTGGTCACTACACACACTGCTAGTTGAGTGACACTCCACACAGTCCATCATTTTGTGTAGTTGCAGTGTCAGAAATGTGGGCGTGTGAAAGTGATGGGCCCTTGAATGGCGCTGTTTGCTGGTGTGAGTGTTGAAATGTGATGGGTCCGCGGCTGGCGGTGTGAATGTTTTGTATGTGTCACGCGTACGAAAGGTGTATGAATGGCCTGTAAAGAGGTTGGTGCCTTGACATGGCTTTACAGCTCACGAGCTGTGAGTCAGTGGTTCAGTTTATCATACTTTCAATTATACGCAGTGTATTTCATTTTTGATGAAATTACTTGCGTATCCAATTGTATGTACTGAATCATCACTCACCCTCGTGCCAAATCCAACCAGTATGTGTGTGTGCTTGCGGATTAGATGGGTGTGCAGTAATAGTTGTTTTTTTTCTCTTTCTGCATTAGGGTGTACCTTGTCCCTTATTGTGATTGTTGTAATGTGTTGCTTTTCCATTCGGATGCTGTCAATGGTCTGGTTTGTATCGGGTATGAAAGGTGCGTGAATGGCCTGTAAAACGGTTGGTGCCTTGTCGTGGCTTTACAGCTCACGAGTTGCGAGTCACTGGTTCGGTTTTTATGCATTTATTTATTGACAGACCATTTAATTTTTTTGAAATATCTTGTTAATAAAATTTTATGTACTGAACCATCACTCGCCCTCGTGCCAAATCCAACCTGTATGTGTGTATCTTTGAGGAATAGATAGCCGTGCTTGAATGTTTGACTTTTGAGTAACTCTGTTAAGGTGTGGTATCCTTTTACTCGGGAGAACAAGGGGAACGCAGGGTGGTAGGACATTTTTGCCGGCACGGCGATCCCACGCTAAAAAGTTTGGAAAAGTGCTATTTTTACCTAATTTAAAGGCTTGCAAGGAGTTCTTGGAAGGAAAACATTGGGGGACCCACGCATGCCATACATCCCTGAACTCTCCCGGGTGTCTAGTTTTCAGAACTGTTTGGGTTTGCTACTTTCCAAAGAATACCACCCAGCCCCGAGCCAAAAACTCAGGTCCCCCCCCCCCCCAAATCAAAGTTATATTGCTTCAGGGTATTTTACATTCTCCACCGTACGATTTGGACCTTGTCCTGTTGCAGCCACTATGGCTACCCACGCAAGTGAGGTACCGTTTTTATCGGGAGACCTTGGGGAACGCTGGGTGGGAGGTAATTTGTGTGAGCCCAGTGATGCCACGCTTTCCCAGACTACAACGTGTGAAAAAATTGATTTTTTTCTGCTAAAAATGAGGTTTGCAAGGGATTCTGGGTAAAGGAACGTTGGAGGATCCACGCAAGCCATACCTCCTTGGAAGCCCCCGGGTGTCTACTTTTCAGAAATGTGTGGGTTTGGTAGGTTTCCCTAGATGGCTGTCTCGCACGGGGCCAGAAACCCAGGTAACCCCTCTTGCAAAAGCTGGTGAATTTAACAATGGTGAAAATGTTAAGTTCACCAGCTTTTGCAAGAGGGGTTACCTGGGTTTTTGGCCCCGTGCGAGACAGCCATCTAGGGAAACCTACCAAACCCACACATTTCTGAAAAGTAGACACCCGGGGGCTTCCAAGGAGGTATGGCTTGCGTGGATCCTCCAACGTTCCTTTACCCAGAATGCCTTGCAAACCTCATTTTTAGCAGAAAAAAAATCAATTTTTTCACACGTTTTAGTGTGGGAAAGCGTGGCATCACTGGGCTCACACAAATTACCTCCCACCCAGCGTTCCCCAAGGTCTCCCGATAAAAATGGTACCTCACTTGCGTGGGTAGGCATAGTGGCTGCTTTAGGAAAAGGCCCAATTCATATTGTGGAGACCAAAACATTACCTTTAGCCAAATAATCTTATTTTTTGAGGGGGTCACCTGAGCTTTTGGCCCGGGGCTTGGCGGGCATCTTTGGAAACTACCAAACCCAAACAGTTCTGAAAACTAGACACCCGGGGGAGTCCAGGGAGGTATGGCATGCGTGGGTCCCCCGATCTTTTCCTACCCAGAAACCCCTGCAAACCTGAAATTTTGGTCAAAAAACCCACTTTTCCGTACTTTTTTGGGTGTGATCTCGCTGCCGGAACAAATGTCCTACCACCCAGCGTTTCCCTTGTTCTCCCGAGTAAAATGATACCTCACTTGTGTGGGTGGGCCAAAGGCATGTGACTCAGGCTGGGGGGCTTAATTTGTAAAACTTAAATATGACTAAAAACTACTTTTTTCAAAATTCATTTTTGGGGTGTTCTGCTTTGGGGCACCCACACAAGTGAGATATCCTTTTACTCGAGAGAACAAGGGGAACGCAGGGTGGTAGGACTTTTTTGCCGGCACGGCGATCCCACGCCAAAAAGTTTGGAAAAGTGCTATTTTTACCTACTTTTAAGGTTTGCAAGGAGTTCTTGGTAAGAAAACATTGGGGGACCCACGCATGCCATACCTCCCTGGACTCCCCCGGGTGTCTAGTTTTCAGAACTGTTTGGGTTTGCTACTTTCCAAAGAATACCACCCAGCCCCGAGCCAAAAACTCAGGTGCCCCCCCCCCCAAATCAAAGTTATATTGCTTCAGGGTATTTTAAATTCTCCACCGTACGATTTGGACCTTTTCCTGTTGCAGCCACTATGGCTACCCACGCAAGTGAGGTACCGTTTTTATCGGGAGACCTTGGGGAACGCTGGGTGGGAGGTAATTTGTGTGAGCCCAGTGATGCCACGCTTTCCCAGACTACAACGTGAGAAAAAATTGATTTTTTCCAAGCAAAAAATGAGGTTTGCAAGGGATTCTGGGTAAAGGAACGTTGGAGGATCCACGCAAGCCATACCTCCTTGGAAGCCCCCGGGTGTCTACTTTTCAGAAATGTGTGGGTTTGGTATGTTTCCCTAGATGGCTGTCTCGCACGGGCCAGAAACCCAGGTAAGCCCTCTTGCAAAAGCTGGTGAATTTAACAATGGTGAAATTGTTAAGTTCACCAGCTTTTGCAAGAGGGGTTACCTGGGTTTTTGGCCCCGTGCGAGACAGCCATCTAGGGAAACCTACCAAACCCACACATTTCTGAAAAGTAGACACCCGGGGGCTTCCAAGGAGGTATGGCTTGCGTGGATCCTCCAACGTTCCTATACCCAGAATCCCTTGCAAACCTCATTTTTTGCTTGGAAAAAATCAGTTTTTTCACACGTTTTAGTGTGGGAAAGCGTGGCATCACTGGGCTCACACAAATTACCTCCCACCCAACGTTCCCCAAGGTCTCCCGATAAAAATGGTACCTCACTTGCGTGGGTAGGCATAGTGGCTGCTTTTGGAAAAGGCCCAATTCATACTGTGGAGACCAAAACATTACCTTTAGCCAAATAATCTTATTTTTTGAGGGGGTCACCTGAGCTTTTGGCCCGGGGCTTGGCGGGCATCTTTGGAAACTACCAAACCCAAATAGTTCAGAAAACTAGACACCCGGGGGAGTCCAGGGAGGTATGGCATGCGTGGGTCCCCCAATGTTTGCCTACCCAGAAACCCCTGCAAACCTGAAATTTTGGTCAAAAAACCCACTTTTCCGTACTTTTTTGGGTGGGATCTTGCTGCCGGAACAAATGTCCTGGGGGGGAGGAGCCAAGCTCGCGAGCGTAATGGTCGCCTTTTAGCTCGGCTCCCGCAGCCCTCCGGCCTGATCGTATATCCTGTATCATATCCTGTCCGGAGACGACACATTATCGGAGAATTGGGGACGGAACACCTCGCTTGTACTCACCGTTTGGCCCGGAGGTTTCGACGTGCAGCGGTTACGAAGTTGTGCCCTCCGCAAGACCGGGGCCTCCGTGAAACCTGGACCGGGACCTGGCCTGTGGGATCCGACGACTGTCGGCCCCGGTCGAGAGAGTGAACCACTGATGAGAGCCGTTGTGCAAACATCCCGGCGATCCTGATCCGGGCCTGCCCTGGTGGCCGCGAGGCTGATGTGGGTGAGATACACCGGGGACTGATTCTGTGAAGGGGTTCCCCCCCGCCGCTGCTGTGTCCGGCGGCCCTGGACCTTTGCGCCCGGACTCTGCTTGTTGGGGGCGCCGGTGCTGATGTAGGCGGGGACCCGCATTGGGCGGACATCCTTTCTGCACCAAGGCTGCCATTGCTGGGAACCCCCCGGAGCTCTGTAAAGTCCTACTTTTTTTTAACTGTTTTTGAGAGTCGCGGAGGGTGGCGACTGGGCTGACTTAGCGAAATGGCGGCCGACCCTCTGAAATTTGTATCGCCTCGTGGTGGCGGGCTTGGGTTGCCTGATTGCGCGGGGGTCCGGTCTGGTGTGCGTGAGCTTACAGTCAGAGATATCCTGGAAGCTCTGAGATCCCTGCGCGCATCCATGGCCCCCGATGCCCCTGTGAGCCCGCCACGATCGGCCGCCATTTTGAGCAGCCGTTTCTTCTTGCCCCCCTCTTGTTTCAGAGACTCCATTGCCTCGCCCACCTCGACTGCTGCAAGTGTTGCTGCCGCTGATCGACGATCATTTTGTGTGCCAGTGACTTTGGAGCTCCCTGCTTTTCGAGATCCTGACCCCCGGGACTTGGACATTGTGCCGCGGCCCTGTTCGGCTCGGATGACTAGAAATATTGGTGGACTGCCGCCTGCATCTGCATCGATGGCTTCGCATTTTTCTATTGCAGAGATCCCCTCGCTTTCCCAAACGGCGAAATTGAACTCCTGTTCTTCGTCACCCGTGCTGCTATTGCTGATGCATTTAAACTCTCTACTCGGACTTTTGCTCACTTGTGGACCGATTGACCCCCCTTGTCTACATTGTAGTCATAATTTTTTTCGATTGTGTGCTGGTCCTGTATTGAGTAGCTCATTTTCCATTGTCATGTGGTGGGTGGGATTTGTGGTTCGGAAGGGATGGGGGTGATGTGCACGACTCCTGGTGGATTATTGGTGTACGACTTCGTGGCGCAGTTGTTTGTACCCATAGCGCGGTGGGAGGTTCCCTCCTCTGTAAGTTTTATGGCGCTTGAAATGGTGTCGTCCTGGTCTGTTTTTGCTGCGTTTGTCTGGTTGGGCGGAGGGCTGCGGCCGACCGTATTGGTTTCTGTTCTCATGCTCCTCCCTCCTGTTTTCTTTATTTATGTTTATGTTTCTTTTTGTCTTGTTCTTCTCTCTTTCTTTTCTCGCTATATTTCGGGTTCTGGTTTAGGGCGACAGGCACGCTGTCTGAAGGGTAGGCCATAGCCTTCTACAGGGGTGCAGGGTGGGATGGGTGGGTTGGGTTCTATTTGTTGTTTGTTTTATAGTTCTATGGCCCTTTTGTATCTCTTTATAGTAATGCCGCGTCTGTCCTTGCCTCCCGTGGTATGTTCGGGGTGGGGTCTGTGGCATCGTTGATCCTCCTCTTGTGGATCGGTTGCTTTTCATCTCGATTGCTGTACCCTCCTTGTTGCTGATACTCCTGTTTTCTCCTGTACTCTCGCCACGGGACGCCTGCTTCGGCGTGGTCTTCTTTCTTTCGTTTTTGTATTTCGTTTCCTTTTATCATTTTTCCGCCTTGTCCTCCTCCCCTCCCCCTCTTTCCCCCCTCTCCCCCTTTTCCTCACCCCCCCCCCCTTTCCTTGAGGTCACTATGACGGGTTAGTTTTGATGTAATGTTTATCCGGTCCCTCTGTTCTGGCTCGGCAGTGATACTGGGTGGCGGGCATGTAAAGATGATAATGAACACGTGTCGATTGTGTCTAAAATATTCCCATCTCCCTGTGTGTATTGTGTTGCCTCTCCTGTATTACGGCCCCATAACCCCTTATTGTCGCTGAGGATGGTTTTGGGACTTCGGACTCCTCTATATTGAAAGTGAGCCTATCGTACTCCTTATCCCCATATTATAAAATTAACCTTCTTTGCTCCTGTTTCTTGGCCGTCTGGTTCCTATGTGTTTTCCCCCCTTTTTACGATTGTATTGCCTCTGCTTCTTGCTGATTGAATCTGTAATGTTTGCTTTGGAACCTCTGACCGCTTCACATATTGAGACCGGCCGATTTGGTTGTAGGCCTAGACTTGTATATCCTTTTGACGCTAATAAAGGTTTTAATAAAAAAAAAAAAAAATGTCCTACCACCCAGCGTTTCCCTTGTTCTCCCGAGTAAAATGATACCTCACTTGGGTGGGTGGGCCAAAGGCATGTGACTCAGGCTGGGGGGCTTAATTTGCAAAACTTAAATATGACTAAAAACTACTTTTTTCAAAATTAATTTTTGGCGTGTTCTGCTTTGGGGCACCCACACAAGTGAGGTATCCTTTTACTCGGGAGTACAAGGGGAACGCAGGGTGGTAGGACTTTTTTGCCGGCACGGCGATCCCACGCCAAAAAGTTTGGAAAAGTGCTATTTTTACCTAATTTTAAGGTTTGCAAGGGGTTCTTGGTAAGAAAACATTGGGGGACCCACGCATGCCATACCTCCCTGGACTCCCCCGGGTGTCTAGTTTTCAAAGCTGTTTGGGTTTGCTACTTTGCAAAGAATACCACCGAGCCCCGGGCCACAAACTCAGATGCCCCCCCCCCCCAAAATCAAGGTAGTTTTGCAATAAGGTAATGTAAATTCACCACCGTACGATTTGAACCGTTTCCTGTTGCAGCCACTATGTCTATCCACGCAAGTGAGGTACCATTTTTTTAAGGAGACCTGGGGGCACGCTGGGTGGGTGGAATTTTGTGGATCCACGCAGATTCCAGAACTTTCCACCACAGAAATGTGAGGGAAATGTGTTTTTTTAGTCAAATTTTTATGTTTGCAAGGGATTCTGGGTAACAAAACCTGGGGGTAGGGAGACGAGTCACCCCATCCTGAATTCCCCTGGGTGTCTAGTTTTTAAAAATGTATAGGTTTGCTAGGTTTCCCTAGATGCTGGCAGAGCTTCGGCGCAAAAAGAAAAGGTAGTCTTTTTGTGCAAAGCGTGCCAAATTTCACTGGGAAATTGAGGTGCGACCATGCTGCGTTTTGCGCTGTTTCATGTCGCAGCCACTATGCCTACCCACGCAAGTGAGGTACCATTTTTTTCGGGAGACCTGGGGGCACGCAGGGTGGGTGGAAATTTGTTGATCCACGCAGATTCCAGAACTTTCCACCACAGAAATGTGAGGAAAATGTGTTTTTTTGGTCAAATTTTTAGGTTTGCAAGGGATTCTGGGTAACAAAACCTGGGGGTAGGCAGACGAGTCACCCCATCCTGAATTGCCCTGGGTGTCTAGTTTTCAAAAATGTATAGGTTTGCTAGATTTCCCTAGGTGCTGGCAGAGCTACGGCGCAAAAACAAAAGGTAGTCTTTTTGTCTGAAACGTGCTAAATTTCACTGGGAAATTGAGATGCGACCACGTTGCATTTTGTGCCGTTTCCTGTCGTAGGCACAAGGCCGACCCACACAAGTGAGGTACCATTTTTTTTGGGAGACCTGGGGGCACGCTGGGTGGGTGGAAATTTGTTGATCCACGCAGATTCCAGAACTTTCCACCACAGAAATGTGAGGAAAATGTGGTTTTTTTGTCAAAATCTTAGCTTTGCAAGGGATTCTGGGTAACAAAACCTGGTGGTAGGCAGTCGAGTCATCCCATCCTGAATTCCCCTGGGTGTCTACTTTTCAAAAATGTATAGGTTTGCTAGGTTTCCCTAGGTGCCGGCAGAGCTAGGGTGCAAAAACTACAGGTAGGCACTTTGCCAAAAAAGGGTCAATTTGTAACTGCAAAATTTAGGTGTGACCACGTTGCATTTTGCGCCGTTTCCTGTCGCAGGCACAAGGCCGACCCACACAAGTGAGGTACCGTTTTTATCGGGACACTTGGGGTAATTCAGATTTGTAAATCAACTGTTATTACCAATTGAGCTTTCATGCATTTCTCCCTTTGAATGAAAGACATTGTGTAAAAAAAAATCTTTATGAAAAATGACCAATAATTCTCATGCTAGTATGAGTATTCCAAACTTTGAAAATGTGCAATTACATACTGTTTCTGAACTCTATAATTTGTACCCAATTCATAAATACATAGGTGTCTTTCATACAGATTATTCCATGTATACATTTTCCAAGACAAAGTGCACTATACCCAGTAAATGAAAAAATACCATTGCAAGTTGCTGCTCAGTTTTTGGATGTGGGTTCGTCGGGTTCTTGGTGAAACTACAAGTCCTATATATCCCCACAACCAGGAAGGTCTAACGGATGTAACGGTATATTGCTTTCCAAGAGCTGTCAAAATTAGAAAAAGTTATAGGTGAAAACGTTGAGACAAAAGGCTGTTTTTTTCAACAAATTTTCAAATATTCCAATATCTAACTGTTAGTTTCTATAACGAAACCTTCATGGATTTAGACAAATGACCCCTTTCTGAATTCAGAATTTTGTCTACTTTTCGAAAATGTAAAGCTTTCCAGGATCCATTATTGCTTTCAAACTCATTTCTACCATTAACTGGAAGGAGGTGGAAAGCTCTAAAAATAGCAAAAATAGGCTATGTCCCAGAAAAATGCCAAAACTGAGTGAAAAATTTCGGTTCTCTGACAAAAGACTGTCATTCCCTGAAAGCTGAGAAAATGGAGATTTCAGCCCCACAAACCCTTTTGTGATACCATTTTCAGGGAAAAACCCAGAGGCTTTCATTTGCAGCCCGTTTTTCCCATTTTTCTGAAAAAAACTAAAAAAATCACTATATTTTGGTTAATTTCTGGGACCCCTCCAAGGGAATCCACAAACCCTGGGCGCCTTTAGAATCCACATGATGTTGGAAGAAAAGGGCGCAAATTTGGCGCGGATACCTTATGTGGTCAAAAACTTACAAGGGCCTAAGTGCGCACTACTCCAAAACGCCAAAAAAAGCCTTAGCACAGGAGGGGAAAAGGCCTAGCAGCGAAGGGGTTAACAGGCTGCAATCAGCTAATCAGGCACCTTTCTTCTATTTTTCAAATTTTTGGGAGATCGGGTTTTTTGCCATTCCTATTATCTCTCTGGGGCAGTGGTATTTTAACACATTAGATAGTTGCAAATGGTTGTTTGTCACTAGAATTTGGAACTGGAATGTTGGCTTGAATTGTAGCAGCACTTGCTGGCGTCACGACATTAATCACATAGTACAACACAGTAACATGACACAGCAAAATGACAGCACAACAACATCATGAAGGCACAAGAAAAGTCAAAACAAAAAGCAACACAACAACCACAACCACATTGTAACAAATAAGTGATTCAGCACAACAGATAGTCACAAAAAAGCAACACCAAAAGTATACAGAAATAGTTCTGTCATATATTTCTACCTACAAAATTTGCTTTCACAATATGGTGGTAAAAGGTGTTTGCACTAAGCACAACCTTATTTACAACAAAATACATGTATTACCCTCAGCCAAAATGTTTTCTGATCCAGACCCAAGGGTACCAGCTGGCCTGATTTTCACCAGCATGACCAGTATTTTCTTGTCCTAGCTGGTACACAAGCTAGGAGAATCATGTTTTTCCCATGTCAGTATACATTGTAAACAGTAAGTATAGGAAGAAAACATTTTAAATGTGTTCTGCGACTGTCTTATTGGCCCCTTACTGATAATTAAAGAAAACACAGTCAGAAAGGCAGCGTTAAAAATTAATACAGGCGATTGTCTATAAAGTTCTAAATAAGTATCCTGTCTGGGCCCTTGCAGTCTCTAAAACGTGAACAACTGGCTGGTGTTTTTGGGGGGGAAAAGGAGGCAACCCCAGCGGCCTTCAAAAATTAGCAACAGTGCCTAGAAAGGCCCTGCCAGTTTGGGCTGGACTGTTCCTACTGTAGCAGAACCCGACCAATTTGCATTCCATCACCTTGTTTTTGAAGTAGGCGCCCTAAGTGAGAAGGGTATGCCTAGACACGAGTCTCATGCTCACTGTGCCATAGGACTGAAGCTAAACCTCACTGATGATAACTAAGTAGGCTGAAACTGGTCTGGGTTGCTTTTGTTCCCATCTGGAGGAGAACTGGCCTGACAGTTCAGGCTTGCTTTTTGCTAGTAAATCATGACAAAGACTGATTTGCATAAGGCGAGTCACTGTCTAGGATGGCAAAGTGGGCAAAAAATATGATGGTCAGGAATATAGCCCAGACCAATCGCCAGTGGCTGTGATTAGTTCAAGCATTCCTTCCATCACTTTGTTGTTTATGCAAGCGTGTAGAGTAGGGCAAGCCACTGAAAGCTCAAGCCAGATGTCAGACTATGGCTCAGATTGTGGTCCTATTGGCCTCTCAAGCTCAAAATGAGTCGATCTTTCACAGGAGGAGTTATGGCCTTGCGGCTACAGCTGGCAACCATGTATCATTGGGAACTGGGATTGAATTCTAGCTTCGGCACAACATCCTGTGAATGCAGGCAAATCTCACTGTGCCAAAAAAGATCACTGTGCTTCTCTTGTGAAGTGCTTGTGTCCTTGGGTAAAGTTCATGCTCTGTAAAACTTCTCAAAATAAAATGTGGATTCTACCTGTCCCTTAAATTCTTATCTCGACCTCCAAGAATTACAGGCAAAGCATTAAACTTTACTGTCAGAAATAGACACTTATCTGGGGGTAGAATTGAGCAGTGTTAAACTAGAAAATCTGGGACCAACCAAAGCTTCCCTCATTGGCAAAAAGTAGTGATCTTAGGTAAATACTTAATTTCACCAAACAGCCTTTGAGTTCATTATCGCACATGAGAGCACCTTCAAATACGTGCATTCAGGATCAGGGCACGAGTCAGGGGTACGCACGGGTAGACGGTGTCCACTCACTATTTTCACAGGGTGGAGGCCCTCCGCCCGGCCAAGAAGCTGGGCCCCACTGAAAAATATGCTGAATTCGTCCCGGTGTAATTTGCAAACACCGGGACACATTCAGCAGAAACCTGCACTTCGTTGTCTGCTTTCGATCCCCAACAACGTGGAGGGGGCTTTCTTAGTTCATACTTCTGCTGGGCCCATAACAAAACCCTTATCTGAGGGGTCATCAGGCCTCCTTTTGTTGGAGTCTCCTGGCTGGGAGCAGTCAGGAGCCTCACACCTAGATGCAAATGCAGCAGTGGGGAAAAAAGTCTCACACCTTGTTAGCACTTCACACATAAGAGAGGCAAATTTTCACTTTGTTCAGTCCCTGTTTACCAGATATGCATTCACTGTAAGAATGTCAGATGTGTTGGTCTATCACTGTACTTACACAAAATAAATGTCATTTATATAGTGCTTACTACCCCTGAGGAGGCGTTGAAATAAATTAAGTACCACTATTTCTTTTAAAGCACTATGGGTAGAGGAAGTTTACCCTGACAAAAGGCAACACTGTTTTATGTGTAACTTACAAAAGTGTGAATCTTCTGCCTAAATCAGGAGGGTTTCCCTATATACTCGGAATATGCTCCAATGTACTCATGATAGACATGTTAAACATATATGTAAGGGCTTAAGACCTAATGTCACTTCTTATGATGCAGCTTCCTAATGCCACTTCCTGTGAGTTTGTCAAGTGCTGTGATGTCATGCGCTGTGATGTCATGCGCCATGATGTCACGCGCCATGATGTCACGCGCCATGATCTCACACGCCTTGATGCCACTTACATTCTGATTAACTAGGTTAGTACGTCCGCTTCTTTTTTTTAGGACTTGTGTCCTGTTCAGGATGTACACTGTACAAAAACCTATTGCAATTGATTTAAAAGCATATTATGTTGCTGCAGCTATAGTAAGAATCTAATCCACATGTTGAGTGACTGGCCTCTTAGTTCACTAATTGCTTTGTCATGAGGCAGGGTCAAGAATGGTTCTCAGTGCATGTTTAAAATCTCTCAATTTTAATAAATACACGTTCTTGAATTCTGAAGACACCTTATCAAACACTAACTTGATGTTTGTGGCATTTATTACATGCAAAATAGTCTCTGGCGCTCGTGTACGGGTCCCAGCTCTGCCAAGTGTCACACATCCAGTGTGACACTAACGCATTTTAAGGTACATTACCGCATTACCGCATGTGAAAGGATTGTCACGCAAATCAGCGTATTTAAGAAGTTGAGTGATTACCAGTATTTGAGGATTTCACGGTCAAGCCTGAGTAAAACTGAGTCTGTGGCAGCGCGCAGCCTGTTGCTTATGCGCGCTGCTCCAGCAGGCTTGTATTCAGCTAAGCTAAGGCTGCAGGCAGCTTTAGTTCAGTCGGTTCGGCTCTTACTGGTAGGATGATGTCATCACGGTGGGACGTCACTGTGAAAGCGCGCAGTTTATTTTGGGCACTCGATGCAGCTGGATAGTTTGCGGGCGGCGCAGCATGTCATCATCTTTAAAGGTAGCGCTGCTTATAACTACGGCACCGGTCCGCTGGCTTGCATCGGCTCGTTCACCATGTGCTAGAAGCTATTGCAATTACTGCCCCCGTTGAATCATGCATTACTGTAGCAGACGGACTCGTCAGTGGCACCGGGGCCGCCTGGACAGACTGGAGGTGGAGGGCCCTTCGTCTGTGGGGTAAGTTAAACTTTGTTATTGCCTCATGTTCGAGTGGTCAGTGGGAGAGAGAGCCTGTGTGCGCTAAGTTGAGATGCTGGCTGAGCCCCCACCCACACGTGCAGCTCTTCTGCTGTATCTCGGTTCTCTATCCTCGGTGGAGCTTTGGGAGCGGCCGCGGGTCTCTGAAGGGACTGGAAAGGTTTTTTTATTGCTTGGTAAAGGAGCCCCCCCCCACCCACCCGCTCATTGGGCCTCCTTGTTTGTTCAGAGCGACTCTCTTCCTCACAAGTAGAGGAAAATATATAAGAAGCAGCACATGCAGGCCACGGCTGATCTTTCACTTATTCAGAAACAATCAGTCTGCCCGGGTCAGGACAGCTAGCACAGGACAGCAAACCCCACTCCCTTAGCGAACCAATATTTATTAGAGCTTATTATTAAATCGAATAAAGGGTGCCATGTTTATTCAGGAAGTCAAATTATAAACCACGGATTACTTTTGATTTATTAGGGCATTTTAAACTGCAGAGAACTTTAACCATTTAAACTAATAAAAACAGACAGGGCAAACATACTTGAAAGCTTACCCAGTTCTATGTGTGAAGTGTGGCTCATCTCAACCAGGTGCCTACCCACACACCTACTTGCAAATGCACTCCATTCTAGACTTATTCTGAGTTTGCCTGTGGCCCTGTCACTCACACAGTGGGTCTCTGCTTTGTTTTTCAGTTGCGTTACAGCTCAGGACACTGGTGGCTGTTGAGTGAGACTGCGATTCACTCAGCTGATTATAATGACATTTTGAACCACTTCCAAGCTGCTTTATGTATTTTCTGCAATTTTAGCTGGGGTCTGATCAATGAAAGTCGTTTATATTTCTTACGTTTTGCAGCAGTTAACTTAGTTTCCCGTTCCTCAAATGTGTGCATTTTCTGATATTATTGTTTCCCTCCTCTTCATTGCTTAATTTTGCTCACGAGACAGTGTCACTCATAGTCATTCAAATGTCACTCATAATTACTCTAAAATGATTAAAATGTCACACACAGCAATCTGAAACCTTGGCAGCTATGGGGTCCTTAGATACATACTGCTGCCACCTGGCCTGTTTTTTACCGGCATAGCCAGTAGGTTAATTTCCTTGTTAGTACAAAAATAAGGAAAACTGGCATAAAAACAGTATTTTCTCTGTTATAAAACAGTAAATATAAGATGGATGCACTTTAAACTTTGTTTTACAGTTACTTTAAGGATCTCTTACTGTTAAAGTAAACAAAGACTGAAAGCTCATCTTAAACATGAATACAAATGATTTTCCAGAAAGTTCTATTCAACTATCATGTCCGGGCCTTTGCAGAAACCAAATATGCTCGAGATTTTTCTCTGGGAAAGGAGGCCGCCCTACTCTCACAGAAAGAGCCCATCTTTGACTCGGCTCTCCCTGCTAATTCTCCAGTTAGCCCGCCTATACAGGCCCAGACCACCACCTACATCACAACGCACTTGATATTAAAAATGTTTTACGCATAAAGCGGAAGGCAGCTACACCTCACGTCTCCACGGGCTCTCCTCGACCACGACCGCTTCTCA